>NW_009623929.1:0-295 GCF_000690535.1 Cariama cristata | reverse complement strand
GCAGTAACTAATGTTCACCAGAAGGTATATTTTAGAAACAAGAACCAGGAAAAACCTCTATAAACACAAATGGAAAGATTAAATGTGGACTGGAAATTAAATCTGTTAGGAATTTCCCTTGAATTTCTATAATTGAGTAATTTGGGAAAAGCACTAGTTTGAATTTTGTCATAGGATAGAAATCCAGTTTATAAAATTATTAGAGAGGTAACCAATTTACTTATTAAAAATATAGGAAACATGAATGACAGTATTACTGCATTATTAAAATTTAATTTTAAAATACAATTTATAG
>NW_009623928.1:2530-2785 GCF_000690535.1 Cariama cristata | reverse complement strand
GCTCTGCTCTTCGCCGGGCTCCCACCTGTGCCCAGCCACCCCCTCAGGTATCTCACGCTGCCAGCCAGCAGAATAGCTTCTCAAGAGCTCTGGACTCATGGCTGGATGTGGTGATGGTCACAGTCCCAGAGACACTAGGGCAGGACAGACCCAGCAGCACCTCCCATGGGCATTCCCCAATGGATGCTTGGCTCCTCAGCCTGGGCCGCCTCAGTTCCCGGTGGGCCGAGCGCTGAGCCCTGGGGCGCTCCTGGC
>NW_009623928.1:1915-2318 GCF_000690535.1 Cariama cristata | reverse complement strand
CGCCTGCGGGGAAATCTGGGAAACCCTTAGGGTACGTTCAGGCCTCGGTGGCCACTGGCTGCTGCTGCTGAGACCTGCTGGAGTAAGTAGGGCAGGTCTGGGAAACTTCTGTACCAGCAGCCCTTGCCCAAATTGCCCAGACCACCCCCATGGTGTCATCACGCCCTTCCCTGTATCACTGGCCAGCTTTGAAATCCGCACCTTGGCCACACTCTTGGTCTGGTCGCTCATGCGAAAGAAGAGCGGGACCAGCTCCCTCCAGACTTTATTCTTCATCCTCTTCTTGTCGTAGTATGCCACAGCCTTCACCAGGTCTTTGAAGAGGTGGATGGAGAGCCGTCGCAGCTGGCTGTCCTCCTGGTAGGGAGGACGACCGGAGGGCCTGAACCCGTGAGCAAGGGTG
>NW_009623928.1:859-1582 GCF_000690535.1 Cariama cristata | reverse complement strand
GACGGGCAGGAGCTTCTCCTAGAACTGGACAGCGATGCGGCTTGCCTTCCTCCTCTTCACATGAGGCACCACATTTCGGAAGACCAGCAGGGCCTTCATCTTGCTGTCTTTGTTGGCATCCTGCAGGGTCTCCACAATGTTCGGCAGCAGGACCTGAATTTTTCTTGCCTGGATGAAGCACAAAATTTCATCCTTGTGAAGTGGTCAAAGACCACCCTGGCAAAGATTCTCTGGTCACTGAGCACCAGCCTCCTGATGCAGGTATCGCTGCAGCAGCCTTGTGGCTGAGGGTGGCCATGGTATGCGGGAGAGCAGGGGTAGGGCAGGGAGGGCAGGAGGGCAAAGACTCCCTGTGCCGTGCTTAGCCATGCTCTTTTCCGACAAGCCCAAAGAGAACGATGGATCGGCAACCCTCCAGGCCTGGAAAGTTCTGCCATGCTCCCACCAGCCCCATCCATGGCAGGGAGGATGTTGGGAGCCATCACCCCAGCCCTTGCCCAACGTGGCTCAATTGGGTGCCTTGCTCACCATCTCATGTCTCTCCGAGAGCTTGATGAGACCCCCAAGCACCAGTGACTGAATCCCGGGGTTTGAATCCCTCAGGTACCTCTGCAGGATTTCCAGGCAGGGAACACTCAGCTGTCGAGAGATGATGCAGCTTTCAACCTGGAAGAAAGACAGCGGTGAGAGAGAGGCAGAGCCTGCGTGGCTCCTGCCCCCCCA
>NW_009623928.1:0-762 GCF_000690535.1 Cariama cristata | reverse complement strand
CAGCCTCTTGCTCTCACCCCTCTGAGGAGGGATTGGAGAGCAAGAGCTGGCACAAATGAGGCAGGACACATGAGTGTCTCCTGTTGCTGGCTGTGCACATCCCCAAGAGTGAGTAAGGCCACATCTGGTCACTTACCACGTCCTGAATGATGCAGGTGTGCGCGACAGCAGTGCTTATCAGCCTGCAGTACTGCCGTTCCCGTGAATTAACAATCTTATTCAGCTCACGCATGAACCTATTCGGTGTCTTGTTGCGGAAAACCGTCAGCTCCCACATTGCCAGGGAGGTACTGCCAAGCACAGAGCATTTCGTCAGCAGGGCTGGCTCGGCGCCCCCCCCCGCGTGGTCTGCCCGCCCAGCCCCGGGTTGTCTTGCTGTCTTGCAGCCCAGTCCCTACCATTTCCCCTCACTCGGGGGCAAGCAGGAGAGGGCTGAGGTGGTGTTCCCCGTGGGGCAGAGAGGAGCGTGGTGGCTCTGGGCTGGCTTGGCGGGCTTTGGCTGCTTCAGGCCTGGATTACCCACCAGGGCTGGGATGGAGGGCCCTGCTCCTGGGGGATGTCCTGCAGTTTTCTTTGGGCCTGGCAGCCAGAGAGTCTCTGGGCCCCTCTCCCCACACGGAACAAGCCCTCGAGGCTTTTGGGGCTGATACCTGTCACATAGTGGAAGGTTGATCAACATGCTGAAGACCATTTCTCTGGGGTAGTTGAAGGCCATTAGGATAAGCAGGTCCTCCAGGCTGTTCCAGGCCGATGGTGTGCTGG
>NW_009623927.1:0-761 GCF_000690535.1 Cariama cristata | reverse complement strand
TCCATGCCTGCTTGCAAAGAAAAGAAAAAACCTCACACCCCGTGGATTTCTTCCTTCTTAGTTCAGGAGTCTTGAAAAGAATGAAAAAATTAAAATATTAACCCATACAACTGAAAATCCTGAAAGAGTTCTGCTGGAAGGAAACGGAGTCTACTACAAGCATCCCTCCAAGGCTTCTGAGTTGGATCCCACCTGCCTTTATTTGTCATGGAAATACAGGACACCCTGCGGAGAAGAGCCTGACTGGGAAAGAGCACCGAGAAGAGTTTTGCTTTTGAAGGCTCCATTAAAAACAATGAACATCTCAAAGCGAGACGGTTCAGTTATTAAAGTAGCAACACTGAGATGCAGATAGCAGGGACTACGTAAGACCCTTTAGAACCAGCTAAGTTGTCTCTTTTCTGCCAGGGTAGACTAAAATTATAAAAAGCTGAAGCAAAATGTTCACCACTTTAGATTACCCACGGGAGTGCTGTAACTAAGTAGAAAACAGTGCCGATATCTAAGCAGAGCTTTGTTTTTACAGCATCCCAAGTAGCACCCATACACACTGGGCTAAGGAGCATTTCACGGGCACTGCAGGCCAGCTAGAATGCAGTCATAGGTCACGTAGATTTTGTGTCGAGCCCTGGCTTTCTCTATGCGCGTTACCCCAACTAAGGCAAAGCGGTCTCTAAGAGCTTTTTAAGACAGCTGTTTAGGTAACACACTTACACTTAACCAAAATAAGCGGGGAAGGGGAAACACAGAGAGCACACCAA
>NW_009623926.1:934-7047 GCF_000690535.1 Cariama cristata | reverse complement strand
TTCTTAGAAATTTGAGTCTTGGTACTGTGACAGTTTTACATAAGTAGCAGTATCACACTCTCAGGCATGTCTAAACGCGTACTGGAATTTAGGTGACTTTTAAAAATGAATAAGAACCTTGTTAATTCATGACTGCTTAACCTGTCTTTTATTTACAGTTCAAATAGCATGCAGAGGAAATGTGGAGTCGCAAAAACATGCTCTGCAGAGCAAGGCACTAATACCACAGCTTAAATTGTTTGCATGGACTCCTCAATCATTACTAACCGTCGTTGATTGCGCTTTCTTCTTTGAGTGCATTTCTGTGCTGACCAGTTCCAGAAATGGAGTTTTAGTTGTAGATGTAACATCAGTAGGTGTACTGCAATTTAAGTACATTCTGTAAAATGAGAGACCAACTTTGAGAGAATTATTAGCTGTAGAGGTTAGCAATGAGAAGAGACTCTGTATTTCTTACACTTATGGGTGTAAGAAATTATCCTTACTTTCATCTGTTTGATTTTCAGTACAAAGTGTGGTGGATTAATTTCTCTTTAATCTCTCTGGGTACAGGGCAAAAATGCTCTTTGGGGTAAAAAAGGCTTTTGTCATATGCGAAACAACAGCATTTTTCAACTTCTAAGAACATGCGGCTGGCTTAATTGAGGTGTCTACACAGAAGCGAAGTGGTAGAATTTATAGCAACTTTTTTTTTTTCCTCCCCTTGGATATGGAAAGAGTAAATGCCTGTCCTTGCAAATAGGAGACCGAATTACAGAAGAAGCTTCTGGAAACTTTAATTGCAAGACTTTCTGTGGTCCTGTGCTCAGGCAATTCCTTCTTTGACAAATATTAGTTTAGTTCTTAAACAAAATTCTAAAATATTTTAATAATACAATATATTATTCTTGAATAAAAATATTAATAGAAATCTACTAAAAAGCCAGACAATGTTGGTGGTGCCCAGTCTTCATATATGTACGCATCAGCAGAATTTTGTGAATTAAAATTAATTTAAACAAAAAAAAGAGAAACCAAAAAAGAACAACTGTGGCACTATTATATTAATAATAGTATCAGTAGCTGAAAGACAAAAATTAAGCAAGTAAGTTCTATGCAGTCCCTCTAATTTTTACTTGTACCATATACATCTAGATAGGACTAGGTATGTACATATGTAAGTACATGATTAGGCTTATTGAAAAAACATGGTGTTTCCTAGACATAGTTATGTATTGTATGTAAGTTTACATGTATCTGTTTCTTAGATGTTCCTATTAGGCATACACACTCCAGAAAATTAGAGGAAACTAAACATGTAAATCTGAAAGGGAATGCCTTCTACAGCTGTCAGCTTTTGTTCAATGGAACAACTATAAAAAAGGATTTAGAAAATGTCATTATGTCTTTGTTCACTGTATAAGAAACGCTATGGCTGATTTAATCTGTCCTGAGAAGTTTCTCACCCACTGGTCTGTGACACCTCTGCTGTGATTGATTAGCACTACATTGCTTTTGTTTTCAGTAGTAGAGCTTTGTTTATTGTTAACTACTTTGGCTAGCAGGTTTGTGGTGGTGGAGTTTGGGGTTTTTTTTAGTAGGGTGGGGTTTTTGTAGCTCTTCTGGGGTTTTTTTGTGTATGTGTGGTTTTGGGTTTTTTGTTTGGTTGGTTAAAACTTGAAGTTGCTCTCTGCAGTTGTCACTGTTGAAGTTTTGTTGCCTTTGCTAAGATGACTCATGCCAGTAATAAAGAAGATTGAGAAGCTGAAGGTTACAAATACATCTACTGAACTAGTTAAGTTTTTAATCACATTACTGTATTTGCATAATTGATAATGATACATAGCAAAGAGGGATCTGATACATTGCAAAGAGGGATCTGTTTTACTTGAAGAGCAGCCCTGTGGAAATTCTGAAACGTTCAAAACGGCATAGAAAGTTGTGTTTTCAACACCATCATCATCAGACAAGACTTTTACTACACTCCTTCCCTCACAAAATGCATGCCACATACTTTTCTGTGGACCATTATTAAAATCACACCTGTGTAAATTTTAGGGGCAAAGGATATTTCATGCAAGATTACATTACATTAAAAGTTCAAGCTGGAGAAGTCTACCTAATGTTTAAAAACTGCTAGTTTTCTTCAGAACTGCTGAATGTCTTCCAGATTTAAAGTGGAACCAGTAAAAATAGTCCTTGTTTGCCATTGTGGAAGGCCAGGTGCAAGGTCCTCCACCTGGCCCAGGGCAATCCCCAATATTGATACAGACTGGGGGATGAAGGGATTGAGAGCAGCCCTGTGGAGAAGGAATTGAGGATACTGGTGGATGAAAAATTGGACATGACCTGGCAACATGCGCTTGCAATCCAGAAAGCCAACCGTATCCTGGGCTGCACCAAAAGAAGCATGGCCAGCAGGCTGAGGGAGGTGATTCTCCCCCTGTACTCCGCTGTGGTCAGCCCCCCCCCCCGCAGTACTGCCTTCAGCTCTGGGGCCCCCAACACAAGAAGGACATGGACCTGTTGGAGCGAGTCCAGAGAAGGGCCATGAAGATGGTCAGAAGGCTGGAGCACCTCTCCTGGGAAGACAGGCTGAGAGAGCTGGGGTTGTTCAGCCTGGAGAAGAGAAGGCTCTGGGGAGACCATGTTGCAGCCTTTCAATATATAAAGGGGGCTTACAAAAAAGATGGAGAGACTTTTTACTAGGGCCTGTAGTGACAGGACAAGGAGCAACGATTTTAAGCTGGAAGAGAGTAGATTTAGATTGGAAATAAGGAAGAAATTTTTTGTGGTGAGGGTGGTGAAACACTGGAACAGGTTGCCCAGAGAAGTTGTGCATGCTCCATGCCTGGACGTGTTCAAGGTCAGGTTGGACGGGGCTTTGGGCAACCTGTTCTACTGAAAGATGTCCCTGCCCATGGTAGGAGAGTTGGACAGGATGATCTTTAAAGGTCCTTTCCAACCCAAACCATTTTATGATTCTGTGATTATTTTTTTTTTCTGAGGACTATTAGATTGTCTTCTCTAGTATCAGTGAAATAGTATATTTGGCATTCCAGACTGTCTTAATTTATGTTTTTATATGTATGTGTGTATCTATATATCTGTCTCATCTCAAAATATACTTGGAGTGTTATACAAATAAGTGTAGCAGTAGTGGAATATGTTCAGTTTATTAATCCAGAAATCACTTTGGAGAAAGATAAATTACTAGTCAGTTGGTTTTTTTAAATGTTTTCTGAATTTCCTCTTCCTTCCATGCTTTGTTAACAGTACAGTTCTTACTTTCTGCTTATTTGTTTTTAGTCTCAAATACCTTGAAATTGTACTGTGAAAATAAAAAGAAATAAAATATGCATCCTTGTAAAATCAGTCAGGGTTTTCTCTTATTGGTGTGCAGAGATGGTCTGAGGGAGTCATATTATTTCTCTGATACTCTTCCTGTATTCTTTTTAGTAACTGAAAGTAAGTTTCAGAAGTTGCAAACGTCTCTTATATTATGTAAACATTTCAAATTCACATTTATGTGTATTCTTAACTCTTCTGTTTTCCGAACAGGAGAATCAGCATGTTTTTGGATAAGACACCTCTTTTGACCTAAAGCTAATTTGTAGTACTGCTAGTATCTTTAAATTTTCTTTAAGGGGTTTTGTTGGAGTTGCTTAAGAGATATTTTCATTTAGTGGTTTTGCTTTGATTATTTTAAAGCACATAAATTCTGAACTCTGACTGTTGAAGGATAATTGCAGTAAAAATACAGTAACAGGTTGTAAATGGCTTTAGAAGGCCATCTGTGCTGAATGCCTAGGATCCTTCCCAGCTTGGGTGGCTTTACAGAGCAGCTGCGTGACAGCGTTGTCTGTAGAGTTCCTTTTGTAACTTTTCTCGTTCAGTTCTGTATTGACAAGGAAGGCAAGGGGCCAGAATGAATTCTTTAAAAGTAAGTTTTATGTTGGTGTGTAAACTTGCACCTAGGAATTGTTTGCATGCAACCTGCAGTATAGTAATGTTATTCTTTGACGATAAGTTCGTGTAGTTTAAATAGTCCATCATGACAACTGAGGCAGTGTATTATTAGTTACATATAAAATACTTCTTACATGTAGGCTTCTGTGTTGGAGATAACTTTTAAATCTCTTGGGGATTTTCCATACTTAAGGGAGTTTTCCAATGGCTTGTGCTTGCCATTTTGATGTACCTGAAAAACTTACAGGACATGTGATACAAGGGATTGATTCCCTGTCCTCTCTCTGCCTGGTTGAACACAGTGACTTAAGGGATAGGGGGAAATGGCGACAAGTTCTTGGCCGACACAGCAAGTGTGTCTCCTTAGTGACTGCCCCACCTTCCCAGGTGGCCTTGCATAATAAGTATGAGGCTCTGCAAGTGGAACTGAACAATAATGAGGACAGTGGTTCATCTAACTTGGAGGAGTTGCCAAGCTTAAGTTGGCCTACGCCCTGCATCAAAACTATTCCCATAAAGAAAAAAAGACAGGTCATTGTCATAGGAGACTTCCTTCTGAAGGGAACAGAAGGTCCAATATGCCAACTGGACCCACTTCTTAAGGAAATGTGCTGCCTCCCTGGGTCCGGGTTAAATATGTGAAGAGAAAGCTTCCTACCCTGGTACGACCCTCAGATTATTATCCATTACTGATTTTTCAGGTAGGCAACAATGAAGTTGCAACAAGAAGTCCAAGGACAATCAAGAGAGACTTCAGGGCCTTGGGATGACTGGTTAAGGGATCAGGACCAGAAGTAGTGTTCTCCTCCGTTCCCCCAGTTGCAGGGAATGATGAGGGAAGAAACGGGGAGAACCAGGAGATCAATACCTGGCTGTGAACCTGGTGTTGCTGGCAAAATTTGGGGTTTTTTGATCATGAGTTAGTTTACATAACACTGAGCCTGGTGGCAACAGACAGGGTACCCCTGTCGCAAAAGGGGAAAAGGATCTTTGCGCAGGAGTTAGCAGGGCTCACTGAAAGAGCTTTAAACTAGATTTGAAGGGGGAAAGGGGTAAAACTAGACTTGCAAGACATAAGCGTGGGGGTGGCACGCCAATGTTTGAGGTACAGTGTGCTAGCGAGGTCCTTGGGTCTGCTGTCTTGGTGGAGGTAGGGGCTGGAGAGGCGTGGAGCAGCAAAGACACAAGGGTAAGTGATGTGTTAGAAACCATGGAAGCACCTGAGAACAGTCACAAAGGAATTTGGGCTTCTCTCCATAAAAAGGTGGTGGGACCAAAAGCCCAACTGAAGTGCATCTACACCGATGCATGCAGCATGGGCAACCAACAGGAGGAGCTGGAAGCCATTGTGCAGCAGGAAAAATATGACATAGTTGCTATCATGGAAATATGATGGGATGACTCACTCCACTGGAGTACTGCAGTGGATGGCTATAAACTCTTCAGAAGGCATAGGCAAGGAAGGAGAGGTGGTGGCGTGGTCCTGTATGTTAAGGAGTGTTTTAATTGTTTAGAGCTTAATGATGATGATGATAGTGTTTATTGTTTATGGGTAAGAATCGGGGGGGAAGGCCAACAAGGCAGATACCATGGTGGGAGTCTGTTACAGACCACCCAACCAGGATGAAGAGACAGACAAAATATTCTATAAGCAGCTGGGAGAAGTCTCACAACTGTTAGCCCTTGTTCTTGTGGGGGGCTTCAACTTACCAGATGTCTGCTGGAAATACAACACAGCGGAAAGAAAACAGTCTGGGAGGTTCCTGGAGCGTGTGGAAGAGAACTTCCTGACACAGCTGGTGAGGGAGCCACTAGGGAAGGTGCCTGCTGGACTTGTTGTTTGTGAACAGAGAAGGACTGTGGGTGATGTCTTGGAGGCTGTCTTGGGCACAGCAATCATAAAATGATAGAGTTTTCCATTCTTGGAGAAGTAAGGAGTGGGGTCAGCAGAACTGCAACCTTGGACTTCCAGAGAGCAGACTTTTGCCTGTTCAGGAGCCTGGTTGGCAGAGTCCCTTGGGAGGCAGTCTTGAAGGGGAAAGGGGTCCAGGAAGGCTGGACATTCTTCAAGAAGGAAATCCTAAAGGCACAGGAGCAGACCGTCCCCATGTGCCAAAAGATTGACCAGTGGGGAACAAGACCAGCCTGGCTGAACAGAGAGCTTT
>NW_009623926.1:0-730 GCF_000690535.1 Cariama cristata | reverse complement strand
GAATCTCCATCCCTTATTGGATGTGAGGAGCAACATAGTGACAAATGATGAGGGAAAGGCTGAGGTACCTAATGCATTCTTTCCCTCAGTCTTTAATCATAAGACGAGTTGTTCTCCAGGTACCCAGACTGGTGAGCTGGAAGACAGGGATGGAGAGCAGAATGAAGCCTCCATAATCCAAGCAGAAATGGTTTGCAACCTGCTACACCACTTGGACACACACAAGTCTATGGAGCTGGGTGGGATAAACCCAAGAGCACTGAGGGAGCTGGCATAAAAAAGCCACTTTCCATCATTTATCAGCAGTCCTGGCAAACTGGGGAGGTCCCAGTTGACTGGAGGTTAGCAAATGTGATGCCCATCCACAGGGCCCGAAGGAGGATCCAGGGAACTACAGGCCTGTCAGCCTGACCTTGGTGCTAGTGAAGGTTATGGAGCAGATCATCTTGAATGCCATCACATGGCATGTACAGGACAGCCAAGTGATCAGGCCCAGTCAGCATGGGTTTATGAAATGCAGGTCCTGCTTGACTAACCCGATCTCCTTCTATGACAAGGTGACCCACTTAGTGGATGAGGGAAAGACTGTGGATGTTGTCTACCTAGACTTTAGTGAAGCCTTTGACACCATTTCCCACAGCATTCTCTTGGAGAAACTGACTGCTCATGGCTTGGATGGGAATACTCTTCACTGGGTAAACAACTGGCTGGATGACTGGGCCCAAAGAGT
>NW_009623925.1:232707-259876 GCF_000690535.1 Cariama cristata | reverse complement strand
TATATGGTTATTTACTCACATCATCAACAGAACGCTGTTGTGGTCTTGCTTGCTTTTCCCAGGTCCCTTATTCATCTGGAATAGATCTTGCTGAGGCAGAAAGAGGCTGTGGGAGGACGTTTGAGAGGAGAAGGGGTTTTGTGGTTTCCCCATCACTCTTGCTATTAAGCTGAAGCTGTGTCCGCATCTGGTTTGTACTTAATGTGCCACTACCCCTGTATGAAACTAGGGAGCAGGACCTTTATGGCAGACAATTTGGGTTCTACAGCCAGCTTGGCATAGCACTTTTTTTTTTCTTTCTTTCTTTCTAAGAATATTCTTCAGGCTGGAAAAATAGTGTTTTGGTTTGCTTTTTATTTTTAGTTGTGTATTCATAGTGGATAAGAACTCTGTTTATCAATCACAGCCTGAACAAGGCTTGCAATTTTAATATCTGTTAGCAGCCAAGGTAAACTCTCTGCATTTGTCAGCCGGTGTTTATCTAGACTTGCTAACCTGTATTGAATTCCTGTTTCCTAGGATTTTATTGCATCTCAGTTTTGATGTATTAAATGACACTTGATTAAAAGAATATTTTCAGAGGGAATACTTTCTAAATCAATAAACTACCTGGGAACATTTGTTAGTTTTAATTGTACTTCATCCTTATATGTATTTGGCTGCCAGTGAAGGTCAGTGAAAACACCAGTAAGCTCTCTAGGTTATGGTCTTCTACCTTAGAGTTTAACTCCATGCTGCTCTACTGATATGACTCGCAGGGGTGTCTTTATGTGGATAGTAGTCTAGCACTAGCATCTAAGCTCTGTACTGCCTGCTAATACTATACTTTTATTAGCTGGCACCACGCTGAAACAAAACCCTGACATTTGTGGTACCAAGTACCTCTGCCTGTGGCACTTGAGGCCAGATTTTCCAAGGATCTCTGTACTTGCTGTCAGTGCCGAGCTGCTGGGAAGTTTGAACACGGCAGCTGGGCTTACTGGGTTCTCTCTTCTCAGCACGAGTAAGGGAAATGTGCTGGCAGGGCACATGGGAAGCAAAAACCTTGTATACTGAACTATACCAGTAGACAAAGGGTTATGTTTCATAGTACTGTGAAGCCTTGAGTCTTAAGAAAGGTCTTGTAATGCCAGGGGAAGGATTTAAATTGTAAAAGAAAATTGTACTCTTATCTTTAACAGTCATTTGCATATTGCTATTTGTTTTTCAGAGATTCTTATTTTTGTTAGTGACCTTTGGGGCTGGGGACCATCATCTATGACAACAGAGTTGTCTGGTAGTGTCTTGTGAAAACTGTTACATGTTTAAACTTAAAATACTTTTTTCCTTCTGCAGATCTGAAAGAAAGAAAGATTGTGTTTTGTTTTGTTTTGTTTTGTTTTTTCCTTTGGAAATGGGCTTTTTCAGGGCAACATTTTATTTATTCTCCAACTACTGCAGGAAGCCTAATTGTCTACCTTGCCTAGTTGCACTGCCTTAACTCTGATGATGGATTTGAAGCTGTACAAGCTTCTGGCATCAATGGAGTCAGTTCCCAAAAAGTTGTATTGTATGAGGGTCGCTAGTCTCAAAAGGAAATGAAAACAATCTGTTCTCATGTAAGAAAGCAAACAAACAAAACTTACATGCATCTTTGCTGAATTGACTGCATCCACCTTTGAAGTTGTTAGATATTTACTGAATAGTCTGTCATGGCCAATCTCAGGTATTTTCATAACACATCCATCCAACCTTACTGTCAAATGTAGAATAAAAGATATGAGGTGGGTGAAGAAAAAAAAGCAACTGGATTTGGAAGACGCATTGGTCACCAAGAATATGATAATTTGGGGCTTTCTCCCTGCTCCCTGTCATAGGCCAGTTTGTTAATTCTGCTTCCTTTTTCTCTCCTTATATAGTACACCTTTTCCTATCTGCATTGGGATTTTCTTTCTCTCTGCTGCGTGATACTGCTGACACTGGCCTGTGGTGATTCTGGGCTTTTCTGGCACTGCTCACTGAGATAAAAAGCGACAGCCTGGGAGCCCCCTCGTGTGCTCCAAAGCTTTCAGCCTTTAGCACAGAGCAGTATATCAAACACCAGCAGGCCAACCCCTTTTTGTTGCATTAGCCAGTCAAGCATTTTGTGCTGCTGAATGTCATCTTATTTAACATTTTGTTAAACAACTTCTAAAGGTCTTAACAATATGACAGATGGGCCATTGAATGGATGCTTTAATGGCTGAGCATTAGTTTGCTTTGGTTTGATAGTGTTTATTGTTAGTTAAGTACTGTTTAAATAAATCAATCTTCCCCTTCTCTCTTTTACAATGCAGACACATTCAAGAGAGGGTTTTATTCTTCTTGAGGTGGGTGTGTGTTTCAGTCTGTCATGCAGACATGATATATGTTGGTCTCATTTCCAGTCAATCTCTGCCTCATAGGATATGACTCCAAGGTCTGGATCATGTCTGTAAAGGTTAAGGCATGTCTTGAGGATTCTGCCTAGTGGATACTAGAGCTACTAAGAAGATAACCTATGACAAAGTATCATTTGGAATTACATTTTTTTTTTGCAACCTTCTTTCAAGTCACAACCTTGATTGCAAACTGTCCTGTCTCTGAATTTATTTTCCTTAGTCCCTTAAGCCTGTCTACCCTTACAGTTGAGTCTGTGTGAAGGTGACAGACTGCAGGGAACCATGTTGCTTCCAAAGGTGAGAAAACCAAACAAAGCGTATGCATACAGGCTGTTCCTTTGGTACGCACAGAAGAATTCCCTTCCTGCAAGAAGCAGGCAGCTGCCTCAAATCTCCGTGTGCCATGCTGGGTACAAGTCAGTGCGGAGCCTGCCTCCAAGGCAGGTGTGGGGATGGACAGTGGCGGGTGGCAGACAGGGCATGCTGTTTCTGTAGCTAGTCTAGAGACTTCTTTCAGATATGGTCACGGATTTCTGTTACCAAGGAATTAAAGGTGCCTTTTGCTTTTAGTAAGCACTGAAATGCTGGAATTAAAAGTTATTATGTATATTGGATTTCAGGAATTTGTTGTAGATGTTCTCTTACATGCTGTGGGAAAGGCAGGGACGAGATTTCTTGGCAGTGTGAGGATTTTGCTTTATCAAGATCGAAGGACCAGTGCTGGAATGGGGCGAATCTGGAAATAAAATCTTTGGAAGGTCAAAGAGAAGCCACCACTTCCCTGCTGCAGGTGGGAGGCTGGGAAGCAGAGGAGTAGCATTTCTTCCTAGAAATAGCTGCCATCCCTGCAGCATCTCTCACAACATCAGTGGAGTCCGGCATGGGCCTCTGAGTTCTGGCCTGGGCACGCTTGGCTGCAGAGCTATGGCTATTTTGCAGTTTGCAGAAGTCTGATGTTCCAGTCGAAGTTGCTGATTTTGCTTTTGCAAAGAGCCTGCCCTAGCAGTGGATGCTTTCAAGCCTTTGAGCGGAGTCACCAAGGTAGGAGATGTAAGCAGTGTACCTCCTCGTCTTTTTCTGACAACACATGTTGATATCACATACCTGTCAGGGTTAGTCCTTGGCTTGAGTACAGATATCAGCAGTCCATTTCCAGAATCTAGAAATAAGATTCAGGATCTGAATCTAAGAGTCACAGATTTAGTGTGGCTGTTGGTATTTAGCTTGTTTTGGACTTCTGGGGAATACAAAGCTGACTGTAGCATTCCAAAGTATGGAAAGGCTTAATTTTTTCCAGAGGCAACTGTGAATTTATGTCTTTGATCAAATTTTTGGTCTGTGCTGGTCGTTACAGGTCCACTTTTAACAGTAGTAGGTAACACCTCTGGTGTCCTGGCCTAATTCTAGTTCTGGTAAACACAGCTCTCCAGTCTCTCATTCCCTTTGCTGTCTCCAGTGGCACAGTTACTCTCATTTCCCTTGCCAGGGAAGCCTTCTCATGGATTCCTATTTGTGCACAGGTAGTCAGATACATTTAATCCTGATGTATTTGCTTCAGAGTAAAACATAAGATATGATTAAACACTATTCAGACTATAAGATCCTTAGGGGCTGCGGCTGCTCTTATTTAATTTCTACAAGCCTCAGTTTGGTACAGTGAAAGCATGGATGCAAGCTGCAATAATTGCAGTATATAGGGTTTCTCTTGGAAGGCCTAGAAATTGGTAAGATAAAATTCTGTCTTTTGATGCTCAGTGATGTTAACTGCTGGGTGCAGGCCCCATCCATGTTTGAGGTGGCTTCCAAAAGTATTTTGTAGAAGATGCTGTAGACATTCTTCTAAATCAAGGACACAAGAAGAAATTGGTGGAAGATGGACCTTAAATTGGGGAAATTAATAGGAAATTAGTATTATTTTGTTCCATAGTAGACATCTGTACTAATAATTTCAGTATTTTATATGATACATATACAACTGGGGAAAGAAATACAGTTCTACTTCTGAGGCGGTGGCCTTAGGTGGTGCCATTTGCCCATAATTTTTGAGCGTCAGCTCCTCATTGGGCAAGCGGGAGCCAATTTACTTATTTAGTCTGTGAGGCAGGGTCTCTCCCTTATTAAGCCTCTATACTATTTGTAACTTAATGGTGTCCTGGCCTCACTTTAACCATCCAGGCATTTTTGAGAGACAAATAGCAGTAATACATTTGTTCTGATTAATTTGCAGACTGTCTTTTTTTTTTTTTTTTTAAAATAACTCCATCCCCCAAACTTTCAAAACACTGATCTGAAATAACAAAGTGTTACAGATGAGGTCTTCTGATTATTGCCCTTTAAAGCTTTTTTCACATGGCCAGGCTTCACAAAAACCTATTTTACTCAAAGAAATTAGGTTTCTGGTTAGCAGGAGCCCTAAATAGACATGAATTACAGGAACGTCCTTTGAAACCCCACACAGTACTTGTTTCATTAAATCCCATGAAGCGACCTTAATTTAGTGGAACACTGGATAGGTTGTTCTTTTAACCTATTAGCACTTTGGCCAGTCCCATAAACCATATTCATGGATGATTCCATCAAGAAGACAACAGTGGGATTAATATTATTTCAGGATACAGTAAATGCCACAATGATGAAGCTGTTTAAGATCTGGTGCTCACTGTGTCACACTGAATGCATTGACATTTACTCTGCTATCACTTCATTTCCAATATTCCTTCCAAATCAGCCGATGCTAATGTTTCGGCGTGTGTGCAGAATACAATTCCATCAGGGCTAGGGATGAGGAGAAATGAGCTTAAAGCAAGTACCTTCTCCCCTATTCTCTCATCCCCCTCCTGCCCTACTCTCACCCCAGCATGGCAAATGGCTTATCTGTTGCGACTTTGTACATAGCTAGGAAAGAGGAAACATACAGGTGGAAGTGTGACAAAATCGGGGCTTTGTGTTGTGTGAAGAGTCTGCGCGTGAGTCAGCCCACTTGTGCTGCAATCCAATATGGGTGCTAGGGCAATTACAAATTTCTTGTCCCAAGTGTATAGGGGGAGAGCCCATTTGATCGCGATGTCGCAAAGAGGGAGCATGGCAAAGAGCCAGCTGTTCTCACAGAACAAGGATGCAACCCACTGCCTCACTTTGCCTGCTGCACATGATGCTGTCTTCTGTAAGGGCAACAGACGCGACCTGTGTACAGACCCCTTCACCACTGTACTTGAACACTAGAAGGCTTTAATGTCTTTCCTCCCCAGCAGCTTTGGAGAGTCAGCACGGTGCATTATCCCCTTTTACAGGTTGAGGACTCAAAGGGGATTTCAGCTGTAAAGAGAGAAACACGCTGTTCTAGAGAGATTCAAGCGGGAGCCAAACTGCTCTGACTCAACCTCTGTAGGAGCCTCTCTTTTTACATGGTCAAGAAAAGGATCCCAAATTGCCTTGCTGATGCAGAGGCAACCAGCTACAGAACAGGGGTTTGAATGCAAGTTTCCCTAGTCTCAGTCATGAATTCCAGTGGCTTTTCTTTGTGTGGCTCAGGCAGTAAGAGCAGCTTGAAGAGAGCCGGGCATGGTGCACGACGGATGTTGCCGTGCTGCTGTCAGCCATGCTGGGTGGCATCAGACAGTCTTCTCAGGCTCATCTGTCATATTCAGTTGCAATGCAGGGGAAAAGCTTACCCAGCTGGCTTCATTAATCACTACCACTCCAGCAAACTGTGGGAAGCAGGAAAGATCTGGGACCTCTGTAAGCCAAAATTTCTGGAGGCTTGGAGAATGCAGGAGGGAACTATTTATGTGCTGGCCTCATTTTTATATTCTTCAGTAGGCCTTCTCTGTTGGCTGCTACTGGAGATGGTGGTAGGTCGTTATTCGCTCTGACCTGGTGTGATCATTCTTGTGCTGAGGAATGACCAAATAAACTGCTCCTCCAGTGAGGAAAATGAGCATTATGAGCACAAAAGAAGAACTTGAGGAGAATCAGGCAGCCGTTGGAGACTTTGAACTTCTTGGAAGCGTAAGAGGACTTAAGGTTAAGCGGGTCTACTTGGATTTGGATATAGATGATTGTAAACTGGGTAGCAGTGAGGGACAAAGATTGCTTTCTGGCTTTTTCCCCTGCCCGAGGCTTCTTCCTCTTTGCTTTGCAGAGACCGTGTTGTTCTGGGTCACTAGGCAGGTGATGAGCACCCCTTTGTCTGTGTGGCATACACATTCACTAATGCAGAGCAACACTATGCACAAAAGAAGAGGAAGCACCAGCTTTGAGTTTTTAACATATCAGAGGCTTCTCATGGGCACAAGAGTTTTTGGACTGCTATCGCCAGGTATTTTTCTGAGCAGCTCTTCTGTTGAGTCAAATCTCACTGCAAAAACAAATGGAGAAAACAGAAGCAGAGATTTTAATGAAATCAGTTTAGGCTGTTCTGAGGAGTTTGACTAGAAACCAGAATTGGTTTTTGAAGGGGTCCAATTTGTTTTCCCCTGTTTGAAAAATCATAGACAGAAAATACCAAATGCAGGGAAAGAGCTACATGGTCTGTTTGGTCTAGGTTTGGCAAACAGTTATGGTAGAGTTGAGGAGATGCAATGCTGTACTCGCATAAATAGGAAATGTGCTGGATTGTGCTCTGCATGGTGGAAATGAATGTGCCTATCTGGGTAATCTTTCTTTTAACTGATTATTTTTCATGATTCAGTGAAGGTAATTGGATACATGACTGCATTACTTGCAGTTATAGTGAGTATAAACCCCCTTGTGTGTCCATTTGGGATTCTAGAGTAAGGAGTCTTTGACAGTGACTCAGTCTTCCCTTGAATATTTTCTAGAGATTTAGAGACAGATGTGTCTTAATCATATTGCATTGCTCTTCTGGTTTTACTGGAAAAGTGTTGGATCAAGTTAGAGAAATTATCTGAGCTGCTAGGACAAAAATCTGTCAAGGATGGTTTAAATGTATTTTTACTGTATTTCAGGGTGCAAGTACAGACTAACTTAAGAATTACATTTTTGTAGTTGTATGAAGCAAAATGTGTGCTAAAGAGAACTTCTTCCTAAATCCACAGGTCATTACTGTGCCTTGTTGCAGCCCCCTGGCAAATGTGTTTAGTCCTGGAAGCTTGCTGATGGGAAGGGAAGGTCAGTGAGGTCAGCCACCAATTCCTAAGCAGCTCTGTCCTGGCCTTAATTTTGTGTGCCTAGGGAGCAGAGGTGATGTGTGCAAACCTATCTGGGGTTGGACCTGGGGAGGGACCGTGGGCAGCAGCAGAACATGTCTGGGTGGAACTCTCCACAAAGAAGATGATGGCACACAGTGTATTGAAAGCTTCAGCCCTGTGTTCATAGGATGTCACCAAGCATCCTCTGTCAGAATTTGTGTCATTTTATTGTACCATCAAGAAAACTGATTACTAATATCCCGTGGCTGATGCTATTAACACCTTTGCTCTCCGTTTGGAAAAAGATGGCATATTGCATTTTGAAGGCTTTCATCACATCCTGAGAACTCAAGAAAATCAGATGCCATTAGCAGAAAGTGCTAAAATTATAAATTATAAACCCAGAAAATCAGACCCATTCTTCATAGAACAGAAATCTACCATTGAAATATATCAAAATACATTGGTCCTCGGTATTTTGACAAAGGGTTTTATCTCCTTTTCCATTGAAATATATCAAAATACATTGGTCCTTGGTATTTTGACAAAGGGTTTTATCCCCTTTTATTTTCATAAAGGGAGGCTATTCAGCTAACCACAGAAAGTTAATAGATTTCAGAGTCTACATAAACAGAAAACTATGACTTTGGACTCCATTTTACCTAGAGCGTTTGGATCCCTGTAAACTCTCTTTCTCTCTGCTACAGTTGAGCCATGCTCTTTGCAGTACAGGTCTTCAAGGATTGCATTACAGCTGTTTTGGAAGGGAAGCTGGCATTTAATTTGCTTCTTGTGCCACAGAAAGTTAATAGATTTCAGAGTCTACATAAACAGAAAACTATGACTTTGGACTCCATTTTACCTAGAGCGTTTGGATCCCTGTAAACTCTCTTTCTCTCTGCTACAGTTGAGCCATGCTCTTTGCAGTACAGGTCTTCAAGGATTGCATTACAGCTGTTTTGGAAGGGAAGCTGGCATTTAATTTGCTTCTTGTGGCAGGAGTCTGGAGAAGGATTTCAGTGGGAGTGGTGCAGAAAGAGCATTTCAGGCCTAGGTCCTGGAGAGAAGCCAGAAGATAGATAAGGTGACCTCTCTTTACCCTGTTGTCTGTGATGCTACGCTTGTATTAGGTTTTGAGCTCCCTTGCAGGGTACCAGCACTTCTAAGCTATTGTTAAGCTGGAAGTTGAAACCTGATTCTTCTGCCAAAACTCTGACTCTGTCCCATTCTGCAGGGGTCTGGGTGCTGAAAGATCACATACACACATAATTTAAGCTATCTAATTTCAAAGTTGAGAAATCATGTAAGACTGCATGAAAAATATTTCCCTGTGATAGTTTCATAGCCTTTCCCGCTGCAAGTGTGTGAATGCTTCGAAACAAAAATATACTTTGAAAAAATGGTTTGCATCGTCAGTATTTCTTGTTAGGAATTCTCAGGAATATTCCAGCTGTAAGTGCTGACAGATATAATCCTCCTTGTTTTACAACAGCAGACGAAATCGTTATAGTTGTAACACACAACGGAGGCCTCATGATATGACTGGAAGTCAGGTGTCTGCAGGGGACTTTTAATAAACTTGGTCCTGGCAGTGAAGTTTGCCTGTGGCTTTGGGCCCTTTACTTAATCCCTCTGACTCAGTTTCTTCATCTGCAAGGCAAACCTCAGAATACCCTCAGTGAATGTCATTGGCAAAGTCAACAGTTACCCACAGTTATTTCCTTGTTTAAATACAGGAAGGTGGTCAGACTTTTGAACCACCACTGTGTGGTTCCTTTTTACAAGTTTTTCAACTTTCAGCTGAAGAATAAATACAACATCTCACACATTTAGTTGAATTGGTACTTTGAATCTTTCTGATTTATAAGCTGCATTCATCTTATAATGAGTCTTCTTTCTGATAAAAGTATTTGGACCATCCCAAACATATCCACCTCTCCTTCATGCTTAATGTTCTGTGTTACAGCTCTGCTCACAGACTCCCTTTTCTTGTTCCAGTACAGACTGCCTGCATAGCTGTGGCTGAGATTTTCAAAAGGGTGTAAAGAGCTGGTAAAGTACTGAATTCCTGGGGAACTTGGCAGTGCTCTTCATAGTCCCCTGAAAATCTTAGCCTAAGAGCTTAGCTCAGAAAACAAAATCAAAAAAAGCCACGTTTTCAGTATGTGGCAGATCAGTGCAGGGGTATTCTCTCTGCTGGGTATCTCCTGTCTGGTTTCGTGCTTTGCACGTGCTGCTCCCACGCTACAGTCCTGGCCAGGTAATCTGCACTCTCCGCAGAGAAAAAAGTCTACACTGAGGGTTCACTGGGAACTCATTCTTCAAACCTCCTGCCTTTCCCAACACGTTTAGCATTGAAAACTCTACTATGTCCTTTGCTGTGTAAGGTTTTCACCTTTACCAACACTGTTTTACAGTGGTTTTGATTCACTGCCTCATCAAAAGATGCAGCTTACTTCAATCGCCTCCCATATTTTCTGTGTTATCAGCTCAACTTTGAGTTATTCAATATGAACCATTTGCTGGATGCTTGATGATAACATGTTGTAGAAACCTTGTGGAATTTGACAGGAACAGGATCATGCTCATAAAGGTGCCTGACATTTGTTGGTAAAACAAAAGGAGTAAATTTTCTGGGTGCCAGACAGTCCATGGTTTCACTTACCGTCAGCAGCCAGCAGTGTGGGACATTGGTTGCATATGCTTAGTGTGTAACTGCGAACTTTCAATAGAACTTCTAAAATAGAAGAGTAATGGGTGGAAAGGATTTGTTTCATCTTGAAAGGATGGGCCTTGGAGAACAACTTGCATTCTTTCAAAAAAGTGACGTCGTACTGGTTTAACACTGTTGCAAGTTTGACCGCTTTATGAACATGTATTGTAAATAATTTATTGGTTTCTTTTAGTTCCATATTGTGAAGTGATATTTGCATTGCATTACTATAGTATTAGATTCTTTAGTGACCTATTAATTCGAAACTGAGGTTAAGACAGCCTTTTTATAAAATAAACAATAACTTGGTAAGTTGGAAGTGTCAGGAAAATTCAGTGGGGTAAAGAGAAGTCATTTTTTTAAAGTCCAGAAGCCCCTACATTGGTGTCAGCATCTAACATTAGTTCCTTCCTTTAAGTGCCTGAGTCACACAGCCCTGTCAAATGACTCTGTGGGCACTTTTATAAGGGCACTCCAGTGTGGAGGTGCTGAGAAAGAGTTTGAAATCAAAACAAAAGTCTTTGGTGTCTTTTCAAGAGCTTGAAAGGCAGCCAGGGACTTTTCAGCAAAGCAGCATGTTACTGTATTAACACCAGACAAACAATCGTGTTGATTGCAACAGAGAAGTCTGTACAGGGCATGCTCCAGAGGTCGGCTCTTTCCAACGTGGTTGTTAGACACCTCGCAAAGTCAACACACTTTCTTCTCTGGGAATATAATAATTTCTATTATTTTTTGCTGATTTTCTACTGGATAAATTGACCTTTCTTCCTTCTCTGTTGCTAACATAAAATTTACTTTGCAAGAGCTTATTGGCTCATGACAGCTACTCACAAAACTACACTGAGCATTTGCTGGTAGCCGTGCTCCTGTCTGCCTGCTCCTGTCGCCAACAGGCTTCCTTCACGGGTTGTAGGAGACCACTGGAGAGCAGATCAGCTAAAGGGGATTGGAGAAGACAGGCAATCAAATTGCAGCTTGGCACCACTGTAACGTGCAACACGTTACTTTTGTCCCTTGCAAAGGGTGACGTACATCTGCACTGCCTATGTCTCGAGGCAGAAGAGAGAAGAAATGCTGCATCTGGCAGAAATTTCCCTTTGGGTAGAGGATCTCCAAGAGGTAGCTCTTACCCTGGAACTAGTCGTTATGCTTGTTGAGAGCAATTGAGAGCTTCCTGCTAATTTTGGGGGGCTTACGTTCAAAGCTGTTATAACACAGTTATCCACAGTGAGAAACAGTTGAGCCTTCTGCATGCACCCAACCTATGTTTTCCAATTATTTTGTTACTGGTGTGTAAATACTGCCGTTTTAGCTTAAGTCTTGGAAATTTTGGACTTCTTAAACTTGACTCCAGTTGTCATGGGTAGAACCGCTGATGCCAGTGAGGTTTTTACCCCAAGTGGGAACGGCTTCAAAGATCTCTTTTACTTTTACTTTGTCAAACCAAGTTTCTTGTTTTCAAGAGGTCAGCTGACCCTAACATCTCACTCCTAAGCAGTAGCCCAGCAGACTGTCCTGGATCTCTTTCTTGTTTCCAACTGTACTCTGTCAAAGTCAGTCCATGCAGCTCTTTTGTCGATTCCATCATATTTAGCTGCAGAGGTGCACGATGATTTCTTTCCCTTAGAATGGGAATGCTTTATTTTACAGAGAAGAAGCAGGATGATTTCCTGTGTGAGACACTCTGAGGATTAATGGGTCTGTCAAGATCCATAATCGGTGGCTTAGCAGAGCTGACACATGAAAGGACCGCAGTGGTATGTGAACCACCTTCAGGCTTGAAACTATTTCTGTAGTTCAGTCCCAGAGAGCTGAATGAATATGAACTCAGAATTCAATTACTTCATCACCAGCCCCAGTAGAGATCTATCTGCATGCCAGGAGAGACCGTTGTTGAGCAAGGACATGATGCTGCCCTTGCAGGGACCCCATAGCAGGACATACTTCTGTCCTCCAAAGCCTGCATGTTTGGCTGGAAAATTTCAAAGATTTCTATCTACCTCAAGATGAACCTGTAGTTCACAACAGTATGTCAGACAGTATTTTTGAAAGCTCTTTTTGTAGTTTCTAGAGACTTGGGGGCAGATCCTGGTCCCACGTGAACTGATGGAAGAAACTTCTTTTCAGTAGGGTAGAAGCATGCCCTGGGGAATTTTCAGGGTGAAAGGAGAAAGGGTAAAGCAGGATGGATAATTCTGAGTTCTTTATTTTTCAGAAAGCAGTTTTAGCCTCTTGGGGGTCAAATCTTTACTCGGGCAAGATTTCGTATTTACCTGTCCTTGGATGGAGGAGAAAAAAAAACAAAGAAAAATGATCTACAGATAGCTAATAGCCTTTCCTGCAATGACCATGTGTCTTTCAGTTTACCAGTTGGAGGAAAAACTGTAGACTGCCTTTATAGCATTGGAGAAGATTAATAATGTCTATGTCATGCTTTTGGCCACAGCTTGTAGCGAGCAGAGATAGTGGTGGGTTTTTTCTGGCTATAACTCTTCCATAGGCTGCAGGGAAGGGAGCAGTGTGCTGCTTCTGAATTTCCCAAGATGTAGCCCTAAAACTGCTGTATCTCTGACTTCTTCAGTACAGTAAGCTGAAGGAAAAGCCTTTCGGTGAAAAGGAATCTGCCACATATTTTGAATGTTTAATGGTATTTCATTTAAACGGTCTCCTTCCTCTGCTTCTTTTGCTTGATGTTTTCCCTTTTGTGCACCCTTTTTTCATTCCCGTGTCTGGATGAAAGCCCAGCCTGCTTGTCTTTGGTGGGAGACTTGCCAGGGAAAACCAGTAAGCCATTGGTTTCTATAGCAAAACTCCAGTCTTGGTGTGCTTTTCCGAGTGGCACTGAGAAGCTGAAGGGCACTGGCACAGTGAAACCTACCCAGGCTGATCCTTCCAGTCTAGGATGCGATTTACCCTGTCAGCCCCAAAGGTTCACATCCCATCATTTGGCTGCAGGTAGCTCCTATGGCTTTCAGGAGTCGTCACCCGTAGCATACAACAGGACTTCAAAAAGTTATTGTTAATCATTTACCCACAAACATTTCAAATGAAACCGCAGTCCAGCTGTAAAGGTTTCCGTTTTGCTGAGATGGGCTAGTGAATCTGAAAGGTGCTGCCTTGGATCTGTTTTTCTTTTGGCTCTCCTTTCACCCTGAATTTTATTTCTATTTCCCCCTGTGGTGCTGACAGGATAATAATATTGTAACACTGTCACATCTGGTTAGGGAGAGGGGCAAGAGGAGGAGGAAATGAGGAACTCTCTTCTGAACTAACCTCAACTCTGCTCTATAAACAAATGAACACAGGAAACTCTGCAGTGAGTGGGCCACAACCTCCCTCCCTTCTGCAGGGAGATGTGTCTTGCATTTTTTGTGTGCCCAGTGCTCTCATTAACTTCAGTGAACTCCAGAGACTCGGGCACATGAAGATTCAGAAAGTCAATGCTAATGCAACCTTTCATCTTCTGTCTTTTTTTCCCCCTAAAGTCAGTGGGAGACTTGGATGCTCAGGAATGAGTGTTCATATTTGAACATCGCGGTATTTCCCTTTTGCAATCTCTCAGGCCTCTCATTTGTACCCTGGCAGGGGCAGGCTCCTAGGAGGTCACTAGACAACCTGTGGGACCAGGGTTGTCAGCATAAAATGAGCAAAATGAGACAATAGTAGATTCTTTTTTTTTTTTTAAATGAAGAAAAAAATATTTCTGTGAGCAGTGGTAAAATTTTTAAGAATGATCACTAATTGCTATTTGCCATGTGCTTAAATCAGCTTTGAAAATAAGACAGAAGTTGTCAAACTGCCAAAATGAAGCCTCAAGTTTTGCAGTAAGTGCCCAGGCATTGTAAATAGGATATCCTTTGTTTTCAAAGCTGAAAAAGGACATCAGAGTGAAAAAGCTTTTTCATCCTCACAACAAAAAGGATTAAAAAGAAAAAAAGTATCATCAGAACCCCTTTTCCCATCTCTTTCCCGTTCTTGGGACTCCATAAAATCTACTATTGTCTGCTTGTATGACCCTTTTTGCTCTGCAGTTGGTAAAACCCTTCTGTGAAGCACATCGTGATTCCAAGCCGATTTTTGCCCTGCTAATCTTGAAAACATGGCTTCATAACATGAAGCCTGAGCTGGCTCGCCAGATCCGTGCTTCTGCTGGCAGCTTGAGTTCGGTCCTTCTGAGCTGTGTTGCCCGGCTCCCATTTAGTCAGGTAGAAGTTCAGGCTGTGTGATGTTAGCAAGCAAGTTTCCCTATCTGAGAAGCTCTTCATCTTCTTGATGGATATTTTTTCTTTTGTGTGTGTGTGTGTTCATACTAAGCATGAATGCAGCAGATGCGGTCTTATTTTTTTCTTCTTCTTCTTCTCCACCCCTCAGCTCCTCTTCTGCTGTGGTTGGGAACCCCTTTATGGCAGCTTCTTTGTCTTTGCAGATGTAGCATGGTTATGCAGCAAGATGAAATGCCTCTGCTGTCAGGGAGCCAGCCCAGCTGGGTGGGATCAGGTTACTGATGGCATGAAAATGCTCCGCTTCTATCATCCTCAGGCTGAAGAATTGCATTCAGGTGTTGCACACCAGTTTTGAATAAATATGGAGACATATGGGGAAAGATCTGTAAAGCCGCTGGTATTCACCACTCTGTTGTGTTTTCTTCTTGTTTGTTTGTTTGTTTTTTTCTAGGTTTGTTTTTGTTTTGTTAAGAGGCTAAATTGTATGCTCTGAGTAGAGGAAGAGGAGTCTGCAAGGAAGTGAGGGGTTTTCTCATCTTCAAGACTTTTACTCCCTTTTTTCTAAGGAGGACTCTCTCCCACAGCAGAGAGGGGACTGTGGTGACAAGACACAAAGCTCCCTACAAGTCTCTGTTGAATCTCCTCTGTGCAGACCAAGTACTTGGCTTGGGTCTCTGCTGAGTCCTGAGAAGTGAAGCTATCCTGGGCTGTGTCAGTGCAGACTGAAGGGAGAGCATGAGAAGGAATGGTGTGGAGGCACAGGGTTTCTGCATATGCTTGCTGAAGATTAATGCAGATCTAGGGAATCTGAAGAGTTATGGGCCGAAGACTTTCCTTTTTCAGAAGGAAGGAAACTTTGATTCTCTGTACAGAAACTTGCAGGAATTCACAGGGGAAATCCTAAAGGCTTGCTCCTGTATGTCGTTCTTTTTAGTTTTTTTCATGTTCAGAAAATACTTTTTTTTCCCCTCAGATTCTTTCTGCCAGGAGATGTACTACAAATTATGTAGTTTAAACCAGCAACCAAACCAATATATCAATTCAGGAGATAAGGTTCTATACACAAAGTGCTTTTTAGAACGCAGAGAGCCAGTTCAGCCTCCAACATCAAGGAGGCTGAGACTCAGCTGTACTCTTAGTCATGCTCCATGTGTAGTCCTAGGTGAAATGCAGTGAGTCCAGGGGTACAACAGGTAATAAAATATGATGGTAAGTGGGCCTCCAGCTCTGAACAAAGGAACCACTGTGACTTCTTTTGACACCTGGACAGGTGAGTTGTCTGCTGGGTTCTTTGGTTAAGGGATGGTGTATTCCCTGGGCAGACCAGAGACCTGAAGGGTTTAGGTTGAAAAAAGATATGAATATCCAGATGGTATTTCCAGTGTTACTGTGCAGTAGGTAAAGATTGTGATTATCCTGGCACAGAGTCTGGGTACCATTTTTGCAGGGTGATGACTGTTTCAAACCCCTTGCTTGTCAGTAGGCTTGGGGGGATCATTGATACTTTTCAAGTTCAAGCCATTAGGAAGGCTTTTTTGCATGTGATACAGTATAGTCACTAAAGTTGGGGGGTAAATGATGAATGCTGCTGGAAGAAGGGGGTGTTGAGGCTGTTTATGACTGCCCTCGCTTGCCTGTGGAGTGTGGGCTATTACCCTGGCAACTAAGGTAGAAACAGTCAGATCCAGCAATATCTTCTGGCAACTGCAGTGGGAGTTATGTGGACCGCTAATTCCCTGGTGAGGCACAATTACTGACAGTGTAACGTAGAATCAGAATGTATAAAGTGGTTTTGGCTATGACTTTTGTATTTTGCGTGTTCCTGGGGAAATCTTTCCTTTTAGGTTTGCTTTTTACCTGGGGAAATTTTTTTTACACGCTTAGTTTCTTTTAGAAGTCTGACTGTTCAGGGTGTACTTTGCATCCTTGCTGTTGGCTCAGTGCTGGTCCCAAATGCCAAAAGCAAAGACATTAAATATTATATTTGCTAAACAAAACTGACACATTCCTACTTTCACACAAGGAAGCAGCGGCACTCCTGATGCTCCTGAGAGTTAAAAATGATCCATTTTATTGAGCGATATAATGACAGCACTAGCTGAGCAGAGCAGTAATTATTATCTCTAGGAGACCCAGGAGAACAATTTTTTAAAAGGAAAATAGTGTTTTTCATGTATTTCTTTAAATTCTGGTATCAGCAGTTCAAGATTTGTCAGGCGTAACTAAAAATAGGAATTGCAGCCAGACGTGTTTCAGGGGACAGATTGTGGAGGCCTATTGAAGTCAATGGGGTGGGATACGGGATACAACCCAGTGTAATGGTATGGGAGTTTGTCCATCGGCTTCACTGTATAGTGAAACCTGGCAGCACTCAGCAGCTCTGTACAGTGGAGGTCTTGACAAAAGTAGAAGGACCTGTGTTTAACTTGTATTCAGGCCATTCTGGAGTGTGGGTAGGCAGTCACATGGACTCCATTTTTTCCCCTTGGGTTTTCATGAAGACAGGTGGCCTGACCCCTGGCTGCTCTCAATCTCTGTATATGGCAATGTAATACGTGTAGTTATAAAGTTAAAGAAAAGTTGAGAGGCAGCAGGCTTCTTGGAGTGTGTACTGTTTTACATCAGGAGGTATGAAGATATGTAAGCTTTGCTTACAAGGATGTTGCAAGACATAATCTTCGGTATTTTGTGATGCTGACAAAGTAGCAAGTACAAGCAAAACACTAGCAGCCAGAGGAGTCAAAAAGGCCATTCAGCTCTTTTCTTGTAACTGTAAACAAACAAAATAAATTAAAAAAACCCAAGTCACAATAAGGTCAGGAGACTTGAGTTCATCCTTTAGCTCAGAGATGTATTGCTGCATGTCTGAGGTTTTCTTCTTTTTTTACTACACTGTGAGCATCCTCACTGATGGTAGTGACTGAGGAACAGGACAGCAGTGTGCAGAACTCCTCCCATTAAGTGGTCATCCTACAGAGCTGGCTATACAGTCTTTCCTGTTGGCTCACAAATATTTGAGCTCAGTCCTACTGGGATAGAAAATATATTTATATAAATAAATATGAAGTTTGGTGTTTTCCTGGGAGTACAGAGTCCCTTTCAGACGTGTGTGGGTGGAACATGACATAATATGTGAACTCCTACATTGTTTTTTCCATACAAGAAAAAAACCCTAGAAAATATACTGGTCAGGTCCTCAGCATATGTAATTCTAAAGGAGCTTCCCTAGAGCTAAGCCAATTCACAGTAAGTCAGTGTCTGGCTTTATATTAGCATGTCATGCATTACTGAGACAGTCCTTCCTAAATTTGGCCAGTTGGCTTTTTATCCATTGTGGTTCTTTTTGCCCTTTGTCCCTAAAGACTGCCTTGTCTGAGGGCCAAGGTCCAGGTGTATTCTTTGGGGGTTAGCTGCATGCCAGAGCTTAGGGCAGCATTGTATGCCAAACTGGACAAATGGAGCTCTGACTGCTCCTTCCCCACTGTGGAAAATCTCCTGCTTGATGACACGATTCCTTCATCCCCTAGATTTACACATCATTAGAAACCCAAACTTGCTCCCAGGTTTTCAAGAGCTTGTTAGCTCTTAAAGCATCAAGAGTGCAGCCTAATTTGCCGGTGGGAAGGTTTGGGGAAAGCAATGTGACATGCAGCGTTTCTTTTATCCAACCTTTCAAAGTGAAGGTAAATAACGGGGCTAGGGCTCCAGGAGAAAAAAGCAAAAGAAGGGAAAAGAAAAGCATTGGCATAGAAATACAATTTTAGTAAATAGCAGTGGTGCTAATTTCTGGCAAAACAGAGTTAAGTCAGTATGGAAACAATTAATGCCACTGTACCCATGAAACACAAGTTAAGATAGCTGATGTTTCAGGATAAATTTCTTCATCAATCATTGGTTTATTTTATTAGCATTCATAGTGCTGTGTGGTGTGATTACTCCTGATGTCTTGTGACAAGCGTAATGAGAAAATGCAGGGCCAAACCCAGACCTGGCGCTGGACCCGCTTACACAGCTCTGAATTTGGACTGTAATGTAACACATGTGAAGGCATAAACCTTTCCTGAAGGAACACAGATTCCACCTCAACCCCTGGCCCTTGTTGAGGTTATTCCCTACGTTCAGATTTATTGGTAAAGCACCGCTGAAACTTTGTCTCCTTTTTAAAAATTGCCCTGCAAATGATATGCTGAAAAGTCTGAGGTTCCCATATTGTCTGAACTGTTCTTTATTGTGTGAACGGCCTGGTTTTGCTGACTAAAAGACCAAATGCTTTGCAGCCAGATGGTATTGATTCTTTACAGTTGTGTTCATACATCAGATGTAGATATTGTATTCCACTTCCCATTACATCTGAAAATGACTGGGTCTAATTGACAATATGGCATCCACATTGAGATGTTTGCTTTGTGAAAACTGGCCGCTGCTCAGAATTATTTTGTATTATTAACTCCTGTACATTGCCCCCGCTGTTTGATCAGTCTGTTTCTCTTTGTTCTAAGCCATATGTGTTTTCAAAACTAATACTTATACACCTTTCAAGGCCTCTGATTGTTGTACAAAAGACGATAAATCTCTAGGGGATCTAACTATATCCTGCAGCATACAACCTAATGAGAAAAATAACTTCAGAACACCATGCTTTGGTGTTCTGATATTCTATCTCCTCGCTTTCAAATTCAAACAAAGAAAAGGATCCTCTGTGATGAAGCATTAACTGCATGAATAGCAAGTCTACATTTTATTTTCCCAAATGAGACTGTATTTAACAAGGGTACTTCCATTACTTCTGGATTTCTCATCAGTTCTTTGGACACTTTCTGTAGGTGGTAAATATTGACTCTGTTTGCAAGAGGAGAACTAACATTTTTTCAGGTTTTGTTTTGTTTTGTTTTTTTCTTTTTAAAAGATCCTCAAAGGCTTTTTGACTGCCATCTCTGTGGACGAAGTAGAGGGAAAGGAACAATTATTTCTGAGTCATAAATAACTGCTGGATTTGCTTAACAGTGAATGTACCCCAGATTCTCTTGAACCCTCATATAGCTATGATGTGGGGGTGACTTAAGGGGAGAAGAGGGGAACAAGCTGCATGTGACACATAAAATTGCCCTTTCCTCCCATCCCCAGGTCTCTAGTCTGGAAGAAGGGTCGGGGGGGCTCCAAAGCTGTGCAGACTTGCCCCAAACCAAAATAAACAGTGGCTGGCAGGACCTAGCTGGAAATGAAGGTGGCAGTGTATCTCTGTGCCTTTTATATTAGCACTTGTGCCACAGGAGCCCCCAAAGGGAAGGTGGCTATCCTCCACTGGCTGCAAATGAGCAAAAGCCTTCTTGCGTAAGCAAAGAGCAGAAGAGCCTGGGGAAGAGCCTCAAGTGTAAAGGCACAGCTATAACAGTGTCAAGGTAAGAACAACTGCACCAAAAATACAGCATCAAGGACAAATGTGTCCTGTCAGGGCCGGGACTGTTGCCTGGGAAGAGAGAGTGTAGGTTTAGGAGGCCATAGCGAGCTAAATCTTCTGCGGCATCAGCTGAAAGGTGCTTTGGCCAAGGGGAAGAAAGTGAAAGCCTTGCTTCTGGACAGACTAGAGGTGCTCCGGCTCACTGTTCCCGCTTGGTTTTTAATCCTCATCTCTGAGACGAAACACAAAATGATGCCCTTGTTGGGAAGGGGGCAGTTGAACACTGATCTGAAGAATGGCTCTGCTCATGTTCAGGTTGACTGTAAAAGCTCTCCTTTCCTGGAAGGAGACCAATGCTTCTTTTTCTTATTTTTTGGTTTTGTTTTTTAACCAGCTAAACTAATTTTAGACTGTCGTAGATTCTGCTGGTTTCAGTGCCTTTATATCAAGGCACAACTGGAGACGATAAATAGCACAGGTTCGTGAACAGCACATAGAAGAAGGCTCGGACTTGACTTTTCTCTATAAACCTGTGGAATCTCAGACTCTCTGTGCGGGTACTACAGCTTTCTTAGAAAAATGGGATTTAAAGAAATGACTGATAAGTCTTGTCCATTGTGAACCAAGAAAAAGTATTTCTTAATGAAGAGCTGGTAAATGTGTTGAATCTGATGCGAAAGGCTTTCCTGGCACAGGTAGAAATTTATTTTGGTGGTGCATTTGTGTGCAAGCTGTTACTTCAGTAAGATGGTTTTCATTTAGAAATTGTTTCTGCACAAAGGATTTTATAACGGTGCAATAAAACAATCTTAGCCATCCATCTTGAGCTGGAAAACATCCTTTTTGTTGGTGGAAATACTTTAAAACAGTTTGATCTGAGTGAAGCTCTGAATGGGAAGTAGTGAACCTTGGTTACTCCAACAAGGGCAGGTGCCAGCTGGGAAATAAATTTGAATAACTTCTAGGTACTCTTAATGCCTCCATTAATATGCCATGTGAGCACCTTCTGTGCTTCAATATACTTATCCTCATCCTGTGAGAGGATATATCCTCATTTGTGGAATTGGAGGGTTAAGTTTCAGAAAAGCCAAGTGACGCGGAATTGCGTAGCAAGTCTTTATGGGAACTGCCGGTTCAACCTGTTTCTTCAGAGTCCTGAGCTAGCTCTGCACTCAGACCTGTCCGAATCACTACAGATCAAAAAGCAAAACTGATTAAAAGATAATAGGATAGTACTCAGCATCTTTGGCATTAAGAAGCCATTATTGTGCTGGTGGCTGCAAGAATATGTTGACTGTGGGTAGTTACATTACAGAACAGATTACTCCCCGAATTAAGAAATGTAGGGAATACTTCTGCCAGATCTCTTTTTCCAGGGCTAGCCATAATCAAATTCCTTTCTTTACTGTTTTTTGTAACCCCACTAATTGAGATCACCCAAAATGTTACCATGAGCTGAAGTCAACATCAATTAAAAATCCCATTTATATTCCCTATGAAAACACATGGCCTTCAAAAGTGTTTGATTTTCATTGGACCTTCTCATCTGTTTGTCATTTAAAGTTCAGACCATTTTCCATATTTCTATCCAATGCTGCCTCACATGGAAGTCTGGCAAATGAGCTTGCAAAGTAACTTATTTGAAGTTATAAATAATCTAATAGTTGCCTGAAGTTGACCTCTCTATACAATAATACACAAATTAATGTCTGAAGCTGAGAGACGTACAGTTCTCTAGTGCCGCCTTGTTAGTTAAAGGCAGGGTTGCACTTGTACAGTTACAGCACTTGTGGTCATGCCCACAGGTGCACACTTGGCCTTGAGGTAGGAGGAAGAGGGGCAGACTCTAATATTGGCAGCTCTTCTAGGCACAGGATTTGACTCTGATGTCTCTCTCAAGTGCCCTCTTGCTTATTTATTTAAAAAAAACTGGTGAGCAGGCAGATGCTTTTTTGCTGTGGTTGCTTTTTTGCTGTCCACATTTGTTCCTTCAAAGTCTGTTCACGTTAAGGTCTGGGCCGTCTTGTGTTTCCTGTTTTGAAAGGGAAATGTTTGGGAACCCGCTGGTTCATGGGTGGTTGGAGGATGGGCAAGGGTCCTGGTAGGGTGCTAGGACCACCCCCACCACTTCAAAACCATCTTGTAGGGATTCAGCTGTCAAGATGCTATGCATCCAGTGAGTTCTCAGATTTAGACAGATCCTTTTTTGCATTTTTTTGAGTGAACAGAATGGAGCAGCCTCAGCCATCCTGTGTCTCTGTAATGTGAAGCAGGCAAGCCACGTCTGAGTCGCACTTCCCTGCCACTCATCTGTGACTGAGACATTTGCAGCGTGAGGTTTAGCAGGTTACAGCAACGCTTTTTGCCTCCCCTTGCCGTGCCTGAAAGATGAGGACAGTCCTACATAACCTGTGCCAAAGTTTCCCTATTATCACATTCCGTATTGTGTACTTAATTTTGGTGTTAGCAGCTACCTTTATACTGCTGTGCACAGGTGTCTTTGAGCCTGGCCTTGGGGTCAGACTCAAACCATCCCAACCACATACTTGATTCCTGAAGTAGGGCTGGTTTGGTGCTATTCAACTGGTAAACCTGATAGATGAGAGCCTGGGCTGCGTCCTGCGCTTCCAAAGCAGTCTTGCTGTGCAGACTGGCCCAGGAGTCCTGGGCTTGGATCTGCAAATTCATTGAAGCTCCTTGGGTGTCCCGATTGGACCCTTCTTCTGGTCTGCCAAGGGACCCCATTTCGTCTTCAGCCTGGGCAGGCGAGCTCAGAGTTGGGGGGCAACTTCAAACTGCTTACCACTAAGCGCAGGATGTTAGTTGCTGGATCTCAGGAGCTGTTTGGATGTTGGGTCACTCTCCGGACTGACCAGCTGAGCTACACCAAAGCTGTAACAAATAGGAGTGTTTGAGCATAAAGATGCTATTGCACAGAAAAGTTGCAAAATCTTATTCCTGAAGTCTTTTCCTTTGAATGCTTATCACTGTGACACGCTAGACTTGGTTGTGCTTCTTTTGCTCTTAGACATGTCTCACTTATGTTGATTACACTTTTAACATATTAGTTAAAGGACCTAAACATTTTTGGAAGCTATTGACACCTGAAATTAAAGCGTATTGTTATCTCCTCTCTCAGAAAGAGAGAACTCTCCTAACATGAAGCTCTTGAGCAGAGTTTTCTTTTCTCTTTTCTAATCAGCTTCAGACATAAAGTACTGTAAATGAATGACCATCTCTGCTAATTAAATTGAATGACCAGGTTAGCACTCCAGTTGTCATTATGCTTGCACTTGATGAATTGTATTTCAAGTTATTCTTGAGACTTTCCTAATGACAATCAGGTTACTGGGACCTTCACCTTACCAATGCATGTGCTTTTCGTTAACTTGACTCACATAGGTGCCCGTGTTGAGTTCAGCACACCTCTTTCTTTTGTAGGTTTTTGCACACAACTGAACATTCAGGGAGGGCTCTTGGGGAGCAATTCCATATTGCATATGGTAAAATGCCAAGTGCTACCCTCCTGGTTGCTGCAGCTGCAGTATCAGCTCTCCTGTGTGCTGCTGGTGTGGAAAATCATTTTAGCATGGGGCAGCAGAGGTCATTGAAGCCACTTTAAACTGTGCTTTACATGTTGTGGTGTGTCAGTGATTGGCTTTTCTGTCTCTGGCCAGGAAGTTGTGGCTCTGAGTTGCATTGAAGGAACTGGGCTAAGAGAACCAATACTAGGGAACTGTGTGTTGTCTGAAAACGTGATTTGGGGAAGCTGCTTACAGGTACTGGCCATAGTTTTTCATTTCAAGCTATCACACTATTTTGATCTTGAGAGTAATGCCTAAGGAACTGAATGAGAGCTGTGCTTTCTTTCAAAAAAAAGGCCACTGAAAAGCCACAATATAGTCAGAAACTGTTCCCAGGAGCAGGCACCAATGGTTTATATGCCAAGAGAATCAGACTGCACTCATATCAAGAAAAATGTACTCCTGTCCTGGTGGTTGGTTGTTTGGGTTTTTTGTTTGTTTGTTTTTAATTTGAACACATACACCTTAAAAATCTGTAGTTTTTCTTCACTAAGGTTTTTAGGGAGCAGATCTATGCATGTGTTTCAGTATTTGGTGTTTGTACATGTATGTTTAGTATCTTTTCTGAAGTTAGTACATGTAAAGTTACAGTTGGTCTGCAAGCACTGCTGTACATTTGGTGAGATTAACATAAAAATTTTACACACTTATTTATATCCCCAGAATATAGAAAGCTTAATAAAGTGGATGTTTAGAAATACTACATCTACATTTTGGTTTCTTTGCACTTGCTTCCTCATGTGTTTGAATCTTTGGAGTTCATCTTTTTCACACTCTTGCTGTAGGTGAACTTGCTTTGGCAGGGGGGTTGGACTAGATGATCTCCAGAGGTCCCTTCCAACCTTGACCATTCTGTGATTCTGTAAATAATGAAGATTTGAAGTTAATCAGCCTGCCTTAAATGTAAGAAGTGTAATCACATGACCTCCAAAACTGGAGGTTTACAAAAGAGCTGCAGATATCACAAGTTTATGATAATAAAGACAAGAATTGACAACAATTAATTTCTTTGACCAAGTGGGAATAACTTAAAGCCACGTATTTGTAATGTAGGTAAGTCACAAATAGGTAGATAAGCAGACAGAGAACTTACCAGGCTCTTTGTTGACCACCTGCTCTTCTGGGAATCCTGGCTGATCAACACAGCCATCCCCATCTGTAGATGGAGAGTTATAATTAATTACCTGTGACATTGATAAATTTCTTTTAGTATCTTCTCTTAATCCAGTGGTACATTTGCATCAAGTCCTCCTTTCCCTCTTCCAGCATGAACAGTCTATTTATGGAGTCAGATTCATAATTAAATGTTTCATTTGCAAAAAGAATGGTTCCCGGGAAAATATGAGCTCCATTTCTGCGCCCGTATTAGGCTTTGTCAGACATTACATAAGAGATTTGCTCATGTTGGCCTGCTGCTCCTGGCTTTTCAGATAATCCTTTGTATTATGTTTCCAATGCATGTAGATAATTTAATTTAACATTTTTCTAAATGCCTGCATGCAGGCAAGCTAACCTTATATGAGCATGATTAGAATTATTTATATACTGTAAAAATTTAACTGAATCAGAATTACTGGAAAATGTGATTTTTAATTTTTTGTTAAGAATACATTTTGCTGTAATTGAATTACGTTAAAGCCTTAATTATTTTTCAACTCTTGCCTTATGCTATCCCTTTCCCATTTGATCATGTAGTTGCTTTAACTGTATATAAATCTCTCTTTGGCAGCAATGGCTATCCTCTTTATCGCTTTCTTTCAATGGGTTGTTGCTCCAAAGCCCCAAAGTTCTAATAAATTGTGTTAACAGGCTTAAAAAATTGTGTGAATCATGTCTTCAGGTTACAGATGCTAGTGTAGACTTCCATTTAGATAGCTATGAAATAAACAGAACCAGAGTCCTTGTTGCTTTAGATACCATTTGTACTATTAACCACTGCAATCTGACTTGCCTGGGAGATAAATGTGGTCATTGATGAGCAATTAGGAAACAGTTCTATGGAGATCTGGGCTTTATGTTGCAGGCTAGCAGGGCAGAGAAGCAGCCTATTTTCTGAAGGTCAGAACATGACACAAGGGGATGAGCTCACACTGGGGTGAGGAGGGAGCAAGCACAATTTTAATTAATGTATTTTGGTGGTGTGGGGAAGAGAGGAGGCAGAAGGCTCTTCTTTGGTGATGCAAGATTGATGACACTTGACCATAGACATTTTGATGCCTGAAGGCTGTTCACAGGCAGGTTTGTTTTTATTTGTGTGTAAATATATTTTAAAAAACCAATGAAACAAAACAAAACTGCTCAGTCTGGATTTCAAGGAAAGGTAATATTTTTGGTGGTAACACAATATAGTGTGTATGCTTACATACCTTTAGGTGTGTTCCAATATGTGTAATGAAGACACAGAGAGAAGCAAAGAAAAATCTCCAGGCTGCTTGTTTGGCAGTTTACTGAATTTTTAAGTTGTATAAGTACGGAAATATTAACAGCAAACACAAAAACATTGTGCAATGAACAGTCATCCTCTGCTCCAGAAATGAAAAAACAGAAGGATAAAGTAGCATCAAAGCTTGCCTTTGCTGCTCTGCAGGGAAATGTAAAGGAGAGGTTTAATGCCACATTCAGTGTGGTGAAAGGCTTGGAATAAAACGAGATAGCCTCTCTTGGCTTCAGTTTTAGATCAAGCCAAGCCTCAGCCATGGGCCTCCAGAAGCTCAGGAAAATAGTTGTCTTGAGGCACTTAAATGTCATGCAACATGCATGGTGTTAGGACCTAGAATACAGATGAAGATACATGGTGTTAAATACTTCGTGTGGCTTCAACCCTGAAGCACTCTGTTTTGCCTCTCCCTTCCAAAAGGTATGTTAGCACTTAGTATCTACAGATATAACAGAGAAAGTTCTCATTAACCATGTAAATCCCTAACTCTGCTTTGAGTCTTGCTAAATTCTTGGCCTCTTTGACATACCGTGGCAGTAAGATTTTAGTACAATTATAAGTTGCATAGAAAAAATTCAGCTCTTCTTCAGTTTTGAATTTGCTCGCTTTAATGTTACGATCTGTCTCCTTGCTTGTGAGTCAGAAGGCAGAACGAGGACTGAAACTTTAGGCTTTTTCACAATGTTCCTTCTTATTAGGCTTTTGTGGTATCTTCCCTGCTCTTGTGTCTCTTCTAGTGTAACATTCTGAGGCTTTTTGGGCACCATTTAGCATTGTTACCTGGAGATGTGTGGATCTCTGCGTGAATCATAGTCCAGCCTCTTTTGAGGAGCTGTTTTCTGGGAGAGAAACCACTGGGTTGTACCTTCTACTCCCCAGGCTGCTGTACAAGCCTCACGCTTAAACCTTGGACTCAGTCTCCTGAGTGACCCGGTGGCCATCGGGCTCACCAATTTGGGTGTTTAAATCCAAACACTGATCCCATATGTCAGTGAATGTTTAGCATTTGGCAATTCATCTGTGGGTGGGCTAGGCAAAAATGAAACGTGATCATGGCAGCCTAATGCAGAATAAACTATTTCGATCCACTGTATTCTGTAGCAGGCAGCAATCCTCTGACTTACGTGAACAGAAGAAGTGGGACAACTGGGCTGGCGCAAAGCTTGGAGAGCAGTGCCAGTAACAAGCCTGACTTCTCTGAAACCAGATCCTGCCCTGACCCCGATTAATTACTCAGGAGTTGTTCGCACAACCGAATTCCT
>NW_009623925.1:219101-232695 GCF_000690535.1 Cariama cristata | reverse complement strand
GCCAGGCCTGCCAATGAAAATAGAGCGGTTGTAATCCCTGTCAATTATCCCTGTGGCTGGATGTGGTGTCCTATCAAATGATTATCATGTGACAGGGCTCCTAGTGCTTTCCAGCTCCTCTGGTTCCCCTGATGAAATATTAATATGCTTTTAACATTTAAGGTTATTATTCTTGTATGCTATACTTTAGGCATATCTTTTTCTGCAGGCATCATATGCTTTATAGAGCCAAAACACCCTGTATAGGAGGACAGACCTTTCTGTCTTCCAAGACAGACTTATAATGCATGGCCTTCGTTGAATCATTATGCTAAATAACCAGCAGTGCTTTAAATACACTAACAGGGGCTGAACTAAGTGTAATGCAGTATGAAGTACACAGCTTTTCCCAGAAGAATTGTTTCTTTCATCTCCAAGTTAGTAAGTAGAGACGGGGGACCTGCTGTAGGCCTGGCTTGCATGTTAACTTGCCATGAACAGATCCCGGCAGCTGTACCACGGCAGGGTGGGGGCTGGCTTCAGGCTGCTGGGCGTGAGAACTGAGAGGCAGTGAGAGACATCCTTCGCCTACCTAAGGAAGCAAAGGGTTAGATTTACTTAAATGATGCAGTTTTGATATCCAGCCAGGTATATTTTTAAGTCCAATCCCAGGCTTTTCAAAATCTCAGATTCCTTTCCTCTCCAAAATTCTCTGAAACTTCTTAAGAGGAAAGAAGCGAGTTTATTTGATTCTATTCTTGTGCTTGGACTTAGGAAGTTCACACTTTTGAGTTTTCTTCCCTAATAGACTGAGAGATGCACATTAGAGGGAAAAAAAAAAAAAAGTGAGATGTTAATTTCTGATAATCACCTGCTTTCAAGAGCTTGAAATGAGAGTGAAGAACAAAACAAAACACAAGCGTTAGGAGACCTGCAATAGAACCTGCAGGCTGGCAACATTTTAATGAATGAGTGAATCCAGGCTTTTCTCAGCATGGAACTTGCTCAGGATAGTGATTCCTTGCACACAGGTATTTGGCTGTGCAGGTTTTAGCTCTTGCCAGCTTTTTTGGAAAACATATTAGCTGCCTTGATGTCTGAAATTCCCTGGGGAGTACCCAAAGAGAGCTCTTAAAGTGGCACTGTTTTGCTAATTAGTAAGGCCAACTGTTGTCTGGCTGAATTGTCTGCATTAACAACCGGCTCCCACTGCCTCCCCTCTCCAGTTTTAATTCTAATGCTAACAGAGCACACTGTGATTATGCTAATAATTCTGGCTTTCCTACATAAGGACATATGTGAGGTGTGCTGCGTTTCCCAATTGTTTCATTCTAGTCTTGCTCATCCATGTACAATATTCGTAGGTTTTATTCTTTCTGTAAAGAAAGGTCAGCCTAGCTGGCACTGCTGCAGCAGGCATTTCAGGGACAGAGAGCAAAGGAAAAATGACAGCTTTAGCTTTAATTGTCACTACCTAGCTTGGGTACTGATATGGCCGTTCATGAAATGGCATTTGAGCACCTCATGATCAGTCTTGTAACCTCACAACCTCTTTATTGCATAGAGACCGTTGTATGGGTGGAGAATTGAAGTACACAGAGGGTCAAGTGGTTTGGTTGAGGTTGCTACAAAAAAATAATCTATGGCAGAGAAGACATTGAGCAGCTATCAGGTGCCACTTAAGAGCCTATTATATTGGCTTTCTCCTCCTGGCTGGGAATGTGCCAGGAGGCATGTCAGTAAAACCATCTTTTCTGAGGGTAGAAGATAAATTTCTCCCTGAGAAACTGGAGCTGTGATTGAACTTCACAAGAGAGAGAAGTAGCTTCTTTCCTCAAAACAGGGGGAAAAAAAAGAGACGGGGCGCTCTATTGCAGAAATCTGGCTGAGACATAGGCTTTGTCCTTTTTGTGCATTTTTTCCCTTCAGTAAATGATGAAGTCGTATTTTCGTAGAGTATTAGGTGTGTGGTTGAATGTTGCTAATGAATATATCGCAAAGTAAACATGATTGATATAGGACTGTTTTTACTGCAGTGTTAATTTTGAATCCAGCTATCAAAAAGAACCTCACCCTGATTGGACACATCTGCCTACACCGAGCCGTTTTCCTGCAAACTGGATGAAGCCCAGGCTCTGGTATGTGGTACTGGTACCACACTGAATCTTTGCAACATCATAATTGTGCTGCAGAGGATAGATTTCTGCCAGAAGAAAAAAAAATGTGGCATAACGTATTGAAATGCATGCTATGGGGACTCGTTCTGCACCTGTATCCATAGGCACAGAGTAAGGAGAGGGACACAGCTGCAAGAGGATGATTTTACATGAAACGGGACTGGGGCTGAGATAATCACCAAGATTTTAGGTTATTGTACTTTATATAGGTCGAAGCTACATGCATGCAGTGGCTTCTGCCTTTGGTGGGCACAGCGGTGACTACCTGTAGGAGACTTGGCTTTGTACCTAGCTTTGTTACTGACTTTTGTGCCCCCTTTGAAATGTGCGGTTGCTTTGTGTACATGACTCGTTCCATCTGCAACATAGGGATGATCAGTGTGGAAGCCAAGATTTGGTTAGGAAAGGTGTGGCAGGTGGGTGTGGAGTGTGTAGGGGGAGAGTTTCCTTCGGGCACAATGTTGTGCAAAGAACTTGCTGCGCCATGAGATGCTAATGCAGAAGAGCTGAGCACCCTTTGGCACCTGTTCCCTGGTATAGCTGACTCTGCCAGTGGTCCCTCATCCAGTTTTGTACATCACCTTAAGATCTGGTGCTTAAAATGTGCATAAAATGTATATGATGAGGATTATTGAGAACACTGCAGAATCCCTCTCTTGATAATGAAATCATGCATATCATCTCTGTTGGGCTGATGTCTGTAAGTAGTGGTTGTCCTCACCGACAAAATTAATGCTACTGTTCGCGGTATTGAGATGCAACAGGCAACCTAAATTAAAGCTTTGGCATTGCAACCGAGTTGTGTTGTTTTCATGGCAGTTTAAACCAGATTGTTAGCAAAATAACTGTTACAGGTTTTGTGTATAAGTTCCTTTTTTATTTCTTAATGTTAGTTAAGGACATAAAAATGAGAAGCCAAAATATAGGTATTTATTTGATTGACAGTAATGGCTCTGAGAGAAGCCATTTAAATATTATTTACATTTTATTTGAAGCCATAATAAGCTATCATGTCAATCCATAGCATGGCATTGTTATTAAATGAGTCTCCCCCAGTGTAACTCATAATGCTGTTATGCAAATTAAGCACATTTAAAAAACTTTTGCAAGAGCATTACTGTACAAGCAAGGTAGCCAAGTTTTCAACATCAGCGACTCTGTCATTTTAAATTTAAAATGCACAGTCTGTACGTGTGGCTAATGTCTGTGCAAAGCTCTCTAATAAGGGCCAGAGTCAGCAAATGCTGAATGTGTAAGTCCCTCCTGATTTAAACAAATACTGCAGCTTGTAGGACTTCTCCTAATGTTGCTTTGCTGAACTCAAAGTAACAACTACCCTTGTAGGATGGATAGACAGAAAATGTAAATATATTTTCTCCTCTCCCTGAAAAACTTTGTCTCTAAGACAGACTTTGGATGTTGAGGTGGTAAGGCTTGGATGAAAAGGGGAATAGGGTGTGGTGTAACAGGAAACACTGGCAAGCTTTAAGCATTCGTAATGGTGGCAAATGGCATTTTTCTGTAAATGGTCTCGGAGTATGTAGTTCTACACCAGTAAATACTCACACAGCCGAGTGATTAGCTCAGCTGGCCATATGGTTTTGGGGAAAATTACTGTGCTCCAAGGCAGGTGCTCAGCTTCCTGACTGAGATGCAGAGCATCAGAGTGGTGTTGTCTAAGCTTTTGTCTAAAAAGACCTGAGTACAGATACTACAGCATTGTGAACCCCCTTTCTCTGTGCAAAACACGCAAAGCCACCTGGCTGGCCGAAATACAGCTGCAGGAAAATCGAGCTCAGAGCTGTACAATTGAAGTTAAAATGGACAGATGGGTACTGTTCCTGAGCGTGTGATGAGAATGAGACCTCCCAAACATGAAGTGTAACACTGCTGCTCTTCTGGGCAAAAACATCAATGGTAAAGAAAAAATTAGGAAGCTAAGTTGCTGTGCAAATGTTTCTATTTAGTCGTTGGAAAGCATGGCATGTCCAATGTGCACAGTCTGAAGAACTGGAGGCCCTCTCCCTGGAAAATCTCGGTTTGATACTGGAGACATTTTGAAGGAAAAGTGGATTTGCTTTTCAGAAGTCTCCACCTAAGGTTAAGGGTAAACATTTTCTTGCAGTCAGTCATGTCGGTGTCTGAGGAGCAAAGGGTTGAGTCCCACTGGAGGCTGGGGAGCTATTCCGGCCTTTCTTTTCACTGTGTAGAAGGAGCCTTAAAGGCTTCATGGGAGCCCACAATACCTTTTTGTAGTATGTCACTTCAAAAATAACCGCAGTCATAAAATTATCAGGTACGGTTTCCTTTGAGTCCTGGAGTGCCTGAGAAAACGTGGGCGCTCTGCCTGCCAGGGCTGTTCCAAGTTTGTAGGACATGTTTTCTGTTCATTTTGTGATTTGGGGTTGCTCAGGACAGATGTAGCCATGTACCAGAGTTGTATCTCCCTCTTTCTGCCACTGCTTCCCTCTCTCTTTTATGAGCACACGTGTTCACGCACATGCGCACATGACTGCTGAAAAAAGTGTTGGAATAGCCTTATTGGCCTAGCCAATATGCTGTCAGCACCATTTGAAGCCAAACTTGCTTAGATTTTTTTTGGCTGTGGAGATTCCTGAAATGTAGAGGAAAGGAAAACTAAAAATGTATTTTAACCAAGTCAGGATGCATGCTTTCATTGCAGCCTTCCCATGAGGTTTGGCCAGTCCATCAGTGTAGGTTTGTAAGAGGGATTCCTGAAAGCGGCTGCCAAAAGAGCGGCTTTGGAGTGTCAAACAACATCTGGGTAAAGCCACCATGATACGTCAGCTGCGCATTCTTGCGGGCACTGATATCATGGGGGACTCATAGGATCTGATACCGACACCTTACTGCTGCCTTGCACTGACTCTAAATGTTCACTTCTCAGGCTAAATTCCTGTACCTTGGGGAGCCTGTGATCCCTTCAGAATGTACTGACGTAACTTCCAGTTGTGTTGATGATGAAGATCTTGCATCCTTTGGATTTCGTGAGTGTTTATATTTAAAATACACCTGGTTCTGTTTTGCTTTCTAACTGAAGCTCGACTACTTAGGAGCAAGCAGTAACCAAAATGCCTTGTGCATAGAAAGCAAGCTCCCCCTCCCTCAAAACCCCCCAAACCAAGAAAAACCCCGTTATTCGACCCTGCTTTTCAATTTCTTCCTGCCCTTACAACCTCCTTTTCATTTTCAATCCAGGTCTGCCAAAAGACTTGGATTCCAATCAAGGCAGTTTGCAGAGCATTAATAGTCAGATAAATAAATGCAACAGGCAATCAAGCTGCTGTGAACTAATGGCAGGACAGTTGAAAGTGCCGTATTTCAGATAATGGTGTCAGTTTCAGAAAGGCATTCAAACTGGTTTAATCAAATGTTACATTTTATTAAATTCCTGACCATTGGGAAGGAGATTGCATAGGCGAATTTAAAAGATTGGGAGTTTCTGGCTTTATTTCTGCACTGCTGATAAGCAGTAATTTTTGCAGAAGGGGAAGAAGTAATCCTCTGCAATAAAACCATTTTCATAATGCCATGGGAATGAGTTATTGCTTGAGGTGAAGCACAGTTTCTAATGGCTGCCTAAGCTTTCATCTCCATCTTTCATGGGCTAGTCAGACATTTTTATAGTGCTGACACAAAAAGAGAGCATTTATGTTGCTTCCATTCTCCATCTGTCAACAGTTAGGTTAAAGTGCCACTACAGGAATACTTTTCATCTGATTTCCATTCCAACGTGGTTCATCAATATACAGTATTTGAGCCATGCCAACTCTCAGGGTCCTAATCACGTATTTTTTATGCACCATTAATGGCTAGCAAATAGGAAACAAAAGTCTGTCTTTTTAATGCGAAGAGGGTGGTACTTTCTTTTCTTCTGAATTTCCCTGATGTACCTCCCTTATAGTTTTCTAAACTATCATGAGTTGGTTTTGAGTGAATAGTGTGAAAAGTCAAAACATGTTAGGCCAGAGAGAAAGTGGACTTTCATTTTGCTTGCAGGAGATATGTCCATGAGCACCAATAATTGATTAAAATTTGTGCATCAGGTAGGAGCAAAAGGTAAAGAGGGAAGCATTGTAATAAACCCTCTAATCCCTGTTTTACTTACAATTCCTTTCAGCTAATGAAGCTGGTTTTATTAGTGGCATAGACCACGAAAAGGTCATTCTGTGGAGAAATTTGCAGACCTCCATGAAAAAACTTAATGCTTAGTGTAGTTGTAAGGCTGGATGGGGTAGATGTGTTTGCTGCAAAATAACGCAGCATATAAGGTGCAGAGATTTCCTGTTCCTATCCAGTGAGAACTCTGATTTTGTTAATATCTGGAAAAAGGTATGTAGAACAGAAAATAAAACTACAAGGGCAAGAATTGTTACCTTTATTTTTAGGGCATGTATTTTGGACTTATTTCTAGGATTATTCTTGTGAATTTTTTTTTTTTTTCCCCTCCTGGTTGGTCCTTACCTTTCTTGTAGAATAGGACCCAAACCCAAATACCCCCAAACCCAGCTTCTTTCACTGATGGTGAGTAGAACAGAAAAGTTACTGCAGACCATTCAGAGTATCCTGCTATGCAAGGCAGTATGTGAAAAAAAAATCCCCTCTCTGCTGAGAAAGAGGTGGATGGGGGATGGCAAACCTATTTTAAATAAGAAAAAAAAAGAAAAAAAAAAGTTAAATTCTAAAGAAGGGGCAAACAATCTGTTTTTAAAGGGATTTTCTTCCAAGTACCCCTGTCCCTAAGGTATGCAATATTCACTTAGTGTAAATTTCTTTCAGCTTTCTTTCAGATTTCAAGTGCCTCATTTTTCTCTAGCTAACACAGTGCAGTTCATATACTATATTTTATGGGTGACTGGCTTCCAGAGGAAGGTAGGTGTGAAAGACCAGGCAACGATGAAACTGAGTTACATGGCGTAATCACTACAGAGGAGAAGGAGTGCTTAGTCCCTTTCCTGTCACAGTCAGTTGAGGCTTTCACACTATAGGAGTGATTGTAAAGATCCAAAGGAGATATTACTTTGTTTTGTTTCAAGTTGTTTTCAGTTCATTGGCTGAGATTCCTGGCTTCTGGAAACTTTGTGCTATGTTTCCGAGCAATCCTGAGGATGCTGTTGGCCACTGGAGTGGGTATTGTAACACTCTCACTCTGCGCCTGGCTGGAGCTACGTGATTAACTTGTTAGCTGTGGTCTTGTGGTCCATGTGCATACAGATGTAAAGTACCGTATCTTGGCTTCACATAAACAAAAGGCTTTTTTGTCTCAACAAAGTGCGTTGTGTTCATTTCTTGCTGTCAGTCTGTGTATTTGTATAATTAGGACTGTCCAGCTGGTGCATGTGATTGTGTTTCTGAGCTCTTACGCAGTTGAGATATAGGCCTGAATTTTCACAGAATTAAGAGATCAAATCCAGAATTCCTTGGAGTGTTTTTTACATCCAATGCTTTAACTGCCTTTGTACTGTTATAGGGTGATGCAAAGGATCAAAATGTCTTAAAAGTGCATTTATTTGGGGGGTTAAGACGTTTAAGTTGTGCATGTTTTTGCAGGTCTGATCCTACAACTTTCTTTCATGCAGCTGGGAGCCTTCTGTTCCCCCAGCCAATCTTTCATTGTTCCCACTAAGCAGGGACCTCAGTGCTATTAGAAACAGGAACAAAAAATATGAATTTTACGCCTGTTTTATTCATATCTACAGCTTTCTGTCTCTTAGTTGTGCTTCTTCAGTCCTCTTCTCATATTGTTGTCCACCCTCTGTTACCTCCCACAATGATGATTAATGGAATGCTCTACACTTTTTTTGAACTCTTGGTTTTTCCTCTTAGTTCCTGATTATTTTAATTCTGCCAGACCCTTTTTCATATCCTTTCCTCGTCTGCCTCTAATTTACAGTATATCATTTCTCCTACTCTGACTCCTCATTTCCATTCCTGTAACGTTCCATGTTCTTTCTTGGAGCCTGGGCTGAGCACACAGACCACTTAAAATGAAAATATACTTTCCAGATTTTAGTAGCCTAATTATTTTATTTTAAATGAAGCCGAGACATCAATCAGACTGTTCTCTAAATCCCAGTCACATCAGCAGCTAAATGAAAATATCAGTTATTCTCACCCATTCCCATCCCACTTGCCTTTAAATGGTATTATCACAGCAAATATTAGGAGTTTAGACATGTCCATAGTCTTTTGTTGAAAAGCTCTTGCAAACAAGGCAAGGGAAATGCATCCGAAATCTTAATATCTCGTGAAATAATATTAACAATGGGTCTGGCACATGTGAGCGTTCAGACAGGAGGCTGTCAGATCCCGTGAGGTTGAAAGTGAGAAATATTTGAAAGACAAAGAGCAAATCATAGAAATGGCAAGTTGAGAAACAGGAGTTTTTCAGGCCGAGCGGTGCAGGCTCCTGGGGCTGGTTCTCAGCTCTGACACCAGCTCGCTTCTTGGCTCCAGCCAGGGATTTCTGAGGAGCCTCACAGGGCTTCAGCATGTCCCGTAATTGGATTCTGTCCTCTCTGACCACCTCAGCTTTTTTCAAAGTTGTGAGGGCCCAGAGCTGGGGACTTTAATTAGAGCAGTGGATGCTCAGCTCTGCTGGAAACAGCACCCAAAGTGCCTCAGGTTGCTTAGTCAAAAAAATGTGTGGCCACATTGGAAGTATTTGCCTTTCAGGCCCTCTTAAAAGTTTCTCTCTCTTCATTTTTCTTTCCTGTGAATCAGGACATATACTGCAGAAACTGTGAGTTATATAGGTGAAAAAACTGTGTTAAGGAGATACACACTTAGCATATAATCTGCTTAGAGACCTCACTTGAGCTTTTGGAGGTCCTGTGTTTTGACTCGCTGCAGAAGCACATAGTGGGTACTAAGGCACCTTTTGATTTCACGCTTCTCACTTAAGGCAAATCTGTGGGTCCCTCTGTGACCAGTGGGGAGGGATGCTCTTCCAGAGCCTGATTTGATGACTTTTAAACTAGGATCTTTATCTGAATCAGATTTTTCTGATAATTTTTACTGCTACCAAATCTTCTTTCATATCCTTGCCTGGTCTGTCTGCAGTTTGCAGTACATAATTTCTCCTACTCTGACCTGTTTTCCCTGTAACCGGTGAGCACGGAGGAAGTTGGCAATGCTAATATAGGCACTTCAGTAGTACCCTCTGTATAGTGAAAGGCAGTTTAGACTAAATAGGCAAAATGACAGGGGAGGATGCTGGAGAGGATGAGGTAATTTGCGGTCAGTCAGTTACAGAGTTAGGAGTATAATTGTCTCCCTAGGTCTAGTGCAGTGCTTTTCTTCCAGCAGACTCCACTTTCTCTCCTTATAACTGTAGACCTTATTGACAGTGTGTACCAGTAGCCAGTCTTACATTAGGGATCCATTTCTATTTTTTTTTTCTAACTTATCATGGAAATGCACCAAAAAAGTCTGAAGTTTTTATTGCTTCTATGTCCCTTTTAATACATTGCTGTTTCTGTTTTTATTTTTCCCCTTTTTTCTTCTGCTAAACTTCAAGGGGATGAAGATGCATGAGAGGAAACGTTAAGGGCTTTATCAAACTTCTGTCTAATAATAATAATGAGATTTGCAATGGGCTTCTAAAGGACACAGATCAGAACCACTTACCATAATGACACTACAAAGTAATGAAGATTCAAGTGGTTCTTGTTAGATATGAAGCTATCAGAGAATCCGAACTCGTCTAATAGCCTATTGCTAGAGAAAAGGCAGTCACTGATGCTGGGAAAGGTTTGTTTCTATTTTTTTCTTTCAAATCCAGGCAAAGTCTGTGTTGTTTGGATTTGTGGGACTCCAGGTGTGCATGCTGGGGCTCTCCCTCCTATTAAACCTTTAAATAAAGATTCTAATAAATTTCCATTAAAATAAGTAGTAACCACATTTAACGATCAGTTTGTTTGAGTGTTAACAGCCTGTTAGCTAACAAACTCGTCATTAACTGGTGCTAACTTCTCCGGACTCGTTTAAATAATCCCTTTACATCAGCCCTGTTTGTATTAGGGTGCTCCTGTGAAATTTCTGTCCTATGGTCCTATGCATCCCTTTTTTTTTTTTTTTTAGCTGAGAATGCTATTATCCAGTTTGTTCCTTTCTTCTTTGATTATTCTGCTTTCCCCTACTAGTATTTTCAGCATTAAGATAGCAGTTTTATTTTCTTCCGTATTTTTTCCAGATTAATCTTAAAATTTCTGCTTGTTCAATGAATTAGGTGACAAATCCCTAGAGGTAAATTCAACTACGGAACATAAAACTCACAAATCAGTGGAGCTGTGGGCTACATCCTGATTATGTACAGAATTCAAATGAGCTTGGGGAACCCATTTGTGTACTGTTAGAGGAAGCAGAAATCATGTCCCCAGTCTTGCAAAGATACTAATGCCTTTCTGCAAGTCCAACAGAATGACTTATGTGTCAACCTGCATCACATTTGCAGAACTAGATTCTGTGTATTCTAGGCCTAATTTGGCTGTAGCATTTGTTTTACGCCACAAGCTGTCTTGGCTTCATCCTGTGGAAGGAGGAAGAGAGTTCAGTTCAAATACAGTCTTAAACTTCGGCCAACACTCAGATTGAAGTTGAAATCAGCCACTCCTGAGGTGATAAATTGTGGAATAGAAGTAGAGGAGGGGAAAGGATGTTTCAGAAGTATTTTCTGTGTTCATTTTCTCTGACTGGTTCCATACGAAAGGTGGTAAGTAGGGGTGGGCAGCACCTCAGGAAGTTATCTATGTGTCTCCTTACCTGAGAGCAGGATCAAGGAAAACCATGTCACACCTGGCTTGTCTGTCTAACCTCTCCTTGAAAGATCTTCAGGAGCCGCTGCCCTGTGGCTTTCTTGAGCGTTCTCTTCTTGCATTTTGCTGTTCTTACTACTCTAAACGCCAACCTGAAATTTTCTTGCTGCAGTATAAGCCCACTGGTTGTTATCCTGCTCAGAAGATACAGCAACAAATGATTCCTTCTTTGCAGTAACATGCCATGGACTTGAAAATGTGATCGCATCTCCCCCGAGTCTTCTGCTCTTTAGGCTAAATAATCACAAATCTTTGCCTTCTCTTCAATTGATCTACATCTTTCTTAAGCTACAGGGCTCCAAACTGGATGCAGTATGCAGCTAAGATCTAACTATGGATGTAAGAGAAAGATTGCTTCAGGTATCTTAGAAGTTATAGTTCTGTTTATTCATCCCAGTACAAAGTATTCCTTTTTTTCTAGGAGCATTAGCATGTCCTACTCGGGATCAGCTGCAGCCCTCTGATGCCTCTCTGAAGAGGTGCAACCCAACAGTTGATCACCATCCTTTATTTTTGCAGCTAGTTATTCCTGCCTATTTTACACTTGTCCTGTTGAATTTAATCTCTTTTTTTTTTTTTCTCAATATGTCAAGTTGCTATAAGGGGACCTATAGTCATGAAATTCCCACTGCAGCTTTGCAGATGCAAAAAATCTGGGTTATTCAGATACACATGCATAAATGTGTGTGCTTCCTATAACAAACAGTCTTTTAAGCAGTTTAGTGTCATTCATTGCAGTTTTTACGGCTTGGTTACTGTCTCCCTCAATAGCTAATAAAATAGACTGTAAAACTTCACATTCTGTTGGCCAAAATAGAGGATACTTCTGTTGTTCTGTTTCATTCTAAAAATAAGGTTTGTGATTGAGCTGTCCTTCCATCTGTTTGTCTGTGTGCAAGTCCCTTCCCATAACTTTTGAACGTATTACCCCACTAATGTGACACAGGGGCAGAGGCCTCACAGGGACTGAGGCTTCCAGGGCTTTGGTGAAAACTTGAGTGGATGGAGGGAAGGGAATCAAAGCAAGGTGAAAGCAGCAGCCACACGATGTGTGCTGCCTCCCGCCTGCCTCCTGCCCACCTGGCAGGCAGGATGCCTGGAAGGGACCATGGACCAGTGCTGGGGGAGTGGAAATGGGGGCTATCGCCCTGGCTGTGGACCCTGGGCGTGGGTGCCAGGGCTGTCATCCATTGGAAACAAAGCAGCAGTCATGCTGAAGGAGCCATTTGTTTTGTCACAAGTTGATTTTGCGAAACAAAAATCAAAGCCAGGGTTGTTTGTGACACTTTGTTTTTTGTTGAAGCATTGAAAGGACGTTTCAAGGCATTGGCGAAATAGTTGGGTTTTGTGCCATCTTTACAAAGCAGATGTAGGCACTCGTGTTGGTAGCCCTGTAATAGATAGAAACGGTTGATTAAAATTGACCACTTCTAAACTTAGAGTGTGACTTTTTTTTTTTAAATAGCTAAAACTTGAGTTTTGTCAGGTGTCTGTGCTCACTGTCAGACCACAAAGAATAGAGAACTGAGCAACTCTTTTGCATGGCTTTATTTTATGTCAATTCTTAACAATGAGCCAACGTTAGTACGTGCACATTTGAGGAACATTATCAGTGTATGCTTGACAATGGCCACATCCAGCAGTTGAAACGGATGCAATTCGAGTCTCCTGGTCTTAGGATGTCATCTGATTTTTCCATTTGCATCCTCTTACTCGCAATGGGAAGTGCACGGGAAGAAATTCAGCACTTGGATGATTTACTGCTGTACTTTAGTATTGTCAGTTCAGCTATGTACCATCCTAAAGCTTTTCTTCAGCAGCAGACTTCCATTGTAAATAAACTGTCCAGCTTGACTGAGATGTCTTGTGAAAATAAACACAGTGCTTAAAGGGCTGCACATGCTGCTTTACAAAGAGGCTACAGATTTGAAACCTGAGCTGCAGATTCTCAAATTGGTTTTAGATAGAGATGGTGCATTTCAGCCATCGGGTGATTGCAGGCCTTTTGGGTGCCCTAAAAAATCTCTGGTAAAAACATTCAAGAACACTGTGACTCACCAGAATGGAGAGGCTGGAGTTTTGGCTTTAAGTTTTGTGGACTTCCCATAAAGTAACAATTTCCAAACTGCTGCCTCTTCCAGGAGAGTTAGAAGTGCAAGTTCCTGGGATACATCAAAGGTCTGAGTCCTGCTACTCCAAAAGACCTTGCATATAAAGAAGTAACGTGCTATTCTTGTGCACTCAAGCAGGTCAGCTGGAGTCTTCAATTCAATGAGACTTTTAGTCACCTTGTGTCTCCCACCCCAATAATGTGAAATGAAGTGGCTTTAAAAAATTATATGTGTTAAAAACCTTGAGAAAAATCTTGAAACGCCAATGTGAAAACAGAAGATGTGGCAGAACTGTGTCATTTGATAGATTAGTTTCTTCCTTTTTGGTTTGGGCAGTCATCTGGCTTTAAATTACTAGAAAGGAGTTATTTCTGTTATACAGTTGGGAGCAGAGAGAACTTGCAGTCCCACTTCAGCAAACTATTAGATGATATTGGATTAAGAACCTAAACAGTCTCACTGGAACATGCTTGTGTCTAGGTGCATGCTG
>NW_009623925.1:173599-219070 GCF_000690535.1 Cariama cristata | reverse complement strand
GCTGAACTGAGACCTAAGGACCATTTTTTTAGAGATACCTACAGAGGTACCAAGGGAAATCAGGTGCAGAGGAGACAAACACAGATGCCTAGTTCATGGTGTTATGCTGCTTTCGGTGCTGTCTTACTCCAAGCAGAGAGTTATGGGTGTTGCTCACACATTCAGGGAAAAGGTGACTATGTCTCTGTCACTCGAAGAGGAGGTGCATGGCAATTACCTTTACTAAAGACGCATCCTCTGTGGTTTGGTGTTGTGATGTGTTTTTTTTTTCTTTCTTGATTGACAATCCATCAGCGAATGATTTCTTCATGCCAAACTGTAATGACAGTGACTTCTCCCATTTTATTTAGGGAGTGGGGATGGGGAAAAGCCAATTCATAACCCATGTACAACTTAGGTGAGGTGGAGAACGGGAAAGAAGTTGCTTCCTGTGTAGCTGGTCAGTGGTGGTGGGATAACCGTAAGCAACGTGCCTTTCTGCAGAGTTTCTGCATTAGCGGTGGCTTGCATTGAGCAGATGTTCGGGCTATTCTGGTCACTCTTCACCTTTGTCTGCAAGGTGCATCAATCACTGTAATTATAATGGGACATGGAGCCAGCAACTGAAGGCGAAAAATCAACCCAATCCTAGGAACAATCTTTCTTGATGAATTCTCCCCCCTAAATCGAAACAATTTGCTGGGTAACCCAGCTGGGGTTCATATGCTTTTGATTACTGTGGGCTATTTAGCTGTACAAAATGACATGCTGCTTAATGGACTTTTAATGGTTATAGGTTTCTCTCTCTTTTTTTTTTTTTTTAATGAGCTTCACCAGTTTGTTACTAATGCCCTGTAGAAATCTGGCAAAGGGCCAGATTTCATGTTACAAATTTTCTGGTTTTCTTGCGGCATAAGTGCAACCCATGCAGCCAGTGGGGATGTCTGTGTTACCAATCATACTGTAATGCCATTAAATAAAAAGGATAAAAGAGCTAATTGAGTACCCTGCAGTCCTAATAATGGCATACGCAAAGATGATATAATTAACACTTTGCAGCTGAAGTCTTGCAAGAAGTTCAGTCTGTTGTTCAACCTTTGAAAGATGGAGTTTCTTAAAGCTCCCTGTGTTCCCCTTGGCTACTGCCAAGTTGACATGTCAAGCGCAGGTTACAGCACTGTCAAGGCACAGATAAGGTTATGTCCTTCTCGGCAAGGAAGCGAGAACTCTCGTAACATTTTGCTAAATATAAGGGCCTACGTTTTCAGCCATGACTACATCTCAACTTTCAAATAGTCCTTCTTAAAGGGGCTTGTTTATTTTCAGACAGTGAATACTCTGCACTTCAGAAAAGCATGGCTTTTTTTTTGTTTGGTTGGTTGGGTTTTTTTAAGTTGGAGGAGATTCCCATTCTGCAGTTGCTAATTGATGCTGGAAACATGAGCTGATAGCACGAGAAGGTCTGGGTGGAAAGTCTGGGTATTGCTTTTGATTTGTAGAAATTTACAGTGAAGGAAGATTTAATTGTTTAATCTCTTTTAGTGTTTTAATTTGATAGTAACACAGATCTCTTCATGTTATATATTCCCTAATAAGGGTGATAATTCTTAATGAACTTGCAGTTCTGCCTAAACTCTCTGTTGAGCCTGGAGTGTCCAAATGGCTTGGGCACAGGCGCTGCCTCAGGAATCAGTTTTAGGTAGGCCTTAAGCAGAGGCTTTGTACTGTGTTCGCCCATGGCATGGATATTCCACAGTGTGGATAGGCCAAGCATCCGGTGGCTTTGCCAAATCCTCCATTGCGTCCCAGGAGGTGATGCAGTGGCTGAGGTTCAAGAGGTGCCTTGTTCACATACCTTGCTAGGTCTGAGTGTGATGTGCCATGAGACACTGCGGTAGTTTTTGGAAGCTAGCCTTGCTGTAATGTCGGCTTGCTGAAGGGTTCAAGAATCATGCAAAGTTTTGACTCCTCCTCCTCCTCCTCCTAGCTGTGTTGCTAGGGCTGTGTTGCTCCTCCACACTCAGTAAGTAGCTGGAAAATATTGAGCCACATCCCTAGTCATTGTAAATTGGCAGCACTCCTGCGGAATTGGTGCAATTGTACAAGTTTATAGCCAGTCAGTGTCTGGGCTCTGGCTTTCTTCAGTGAATAGCGAGCTCAGGCACCAGCTGGAGTAGCACCAACAGGAAGAGCAGTGCTGGTTTGGGTCAGAATCCAACCTGCAGAGTATATGCTTAAAGAAAAAAACTTACAGTGTTATCCTGAAGAGGTGTGGCTGTTTATGTTTTGCTGAGAATAAGAAACTGCATTTCTCTTCATTAGGAAGTGGATGCTCTTATTCAGGAAATGAATGAGAACTTGGTAAACTGCCATCCCAGGACAAATACAAAGGAAGCATAACAAATATTCGAGCGCTTCTTTGGAAAGGAGTAGAAAGTCATAAAAGGTCAGGCTTCCAGCTTTATGCTTTGAGCCCAGAATGTGTTTAAGTCAGATTTGTGGCTTTTAGGACAGACAAAACTCAGCTGACTTCAGCCGTGTTCCTGCTGGAGCCAGTTTTTCTCCTGGGCCTTACACTGGACTCAGGTCACATGTGAAGCGATTGCACTGCTGGTGCAGCTGGAGCCTAGGCAGGATTGTCCAACCACAACTAACAAGAGCAGTGTCATGGTCTTTTTTTGGGCCCTCCCTCAGGGCTCTGGTCTAGGATGCTCTTGGCAGCATGGCTTGAATCTTTATAGTTAGTTTCTTTGTATGTAAATTCAAATATATGAAGTTTAGTGAAATTCTGAAATGCCAAAGGCGCTCCAGCAAGGTGTGCTCAACTTTTGGTTAGCAGGAGCAATGGGCAGGGGAGAGCTGGAATAACCTACATAAAGAAAGACTGTACGCAGCGCAATGTATGTGCGACTTAAGCTATCAGAACATACTTACAGCAATAACCTAACTGAGAAAAGGAACGTCATTGAGACAAACTGCAGAGGTCCAGTATTAATTGCCTGGGCTGGTAAATCTGCATAACCTGGCTGTAGGTGAGCACAGGGAGTGCTTTCAGACTGATTTCAGCTCATGAGGAACCACCTACAACATCTCTACTCTCATGGCCCCTGTCTGGAGACTTCATCTATGGATAACCAAGAGCTGATTGTACTTAATGTTTCTTCCTTACATAGTTACAGTTTATTTTCAGTTGACATTGTGAAAAATGGGAAAAAAAAAAATCCCAACAAAAAGCGAGTTGATAAAACACCAGTTGAGTCTGCTAGTTTATTGAATGAATGTAGTTGATGAAAATATTTTATTCTCTATTTCCTTTTGCTCTGAGGTCGCAGGACTTCTTTAAGGTCAAACCAGGACAAATAACAGCATTCTTAGGAATAACCTACAAATACTTAACCTGAATTTTCAAATTACATTAGTTTATGTCCCTTTTATATTCACTTCAGAAGAACATTCCTACCAGGAGATGAATTTGGCCAAATATACCCAGAAACAGCAAATTTAAGTGAATATCAGAGGTTCTTCAAAGGGAGGAAATTTCAAATCCTTAATCTGAGTATATGCATCCAGTCAAAATTGGTCAGACTTCCAATGTCAAACATTTGCAAAAAACGTGCTACTAACCAGCTGCAGTCAGGGATCTTGATGGAAACTGTTGGAGTTACCAGGGTATAAATAATAGTAATGTTGAGTGACGTCCGTGTAATCCATCTGTGGACACAGAGTGATAAAACCGGATGCTCCATGCTACTTGAATGGCCCCAGCTTGCAGCCTTGTGCTGTGGCACAAACCTCTCATCCTTGCAGGTTTGAGACAGTGTGCCCGGCTGCAGCGGGCAGCAGCTGAGACTCCGAGATGTGTCCGGGGCTGCCGTCTTGGCAGCGTGGGTGCTTGCCCCTGACCTGGGGCTGGGGCAGAAATGCCTGAAGCTGCTGCCTCGAGGTCTGCCAGAGCCTGGCTGCCAGAGACCCGTGTGACGGGTGGCACAAGCACGTCCTGCGTGGCAAAGAGCAGAAACAGTGATGGTCATGCGTGGTCGCTGATATGATATCCTAATTACTGTGATATGCGGCTCACATACCGAAGTAAAAGCCCACTGAGTCCAGAGGTTTCAAACACAGCATGAGTGTTTGTGTTGTGCTGTCTGCTTTTTGTCATCCCTGTGTGGCTCAAACTGAGCACCCCTCCAGCAGCCCCAGGACTGAAGCATGTGTAAATGGGTGTGGTTTTTTCCTCCTTTCTTCTCTCTAGACTATCCTTTAAGGTTTTACATAATTTACATAGAAATAATTTGTTCCACATTTTAATAATTTCCTGTGTAAGGAGGAAGAGCATGGGGCTTTTCTGTTGCACTCTTAGTGAATCTATCTGCAAATGTATCTCCATTGTGTGTGCTGTCTGGACTGAATCTGACCTGTTCAGGCTGGGATTTCTCAAAAGGACCCACGTTTCTTAGTACAAGGAGTATTTCAACTTGATAGTATTTATTTTAAATTTTTTTTTTCATAGCTTTGAAAACCACCATCATATTCTCAGGGGATCCTAGAGTAGGAGGAGTTAGTCGGATGTCTCGGATCCTTGTACAGACAGATATTTCACAAGTAGATGGGGAAATCTTGGGGAAAGCTCACTCGCATTTTATTTATTAATGAATACTTTCATTTTGCTGATCTGAGGTCCACTGAAACGAACAGAAATATTTCTATTAAATGGCAGCAAGTTTTGGGTCTAGCTCTTACTGGAAGTATCTCAGCTCTTCCAAACAGTCTACCCAATCGTAGTGTCATGGCATTTCTGAATAATCATTCACATATCACTTACAGCTCTGCATCTTCAGTTAGTTAGGCCCACCACCTTCATGGCAAGGTCTGAATCTCTCCTGCTTACCTTATTGCTGCTTCTGCACCAGCTGGCAGACATACAGAAATGTGGCTTTCCCTCACCGGACAGTTTTGGGTAGGAGACCCTGTACAAAACCCAGTTTGGGCTTCTTGCACAACAGGATGTAGCAGTGGCGATAGACACAGCATTATTTCACATTTTACACAGAATATGGCCATTTTCTGTCTTTTTCAATTATTCCTTCTCTTCCTCTCCCTTTGAAATGGTTATAATATTCTTAAAAGGTGACATATTTATTACATTAGCAAAAGAGTCTCCCTTTTATTTGCAGAACAGCATAATTTTATGGGCTGTGAACAGAAAAGCTTTGTGAAAGTCTGCTAGTGTTTTGCCATGTCTCAGCTCTTATTTGAACAAGGACTGCTTAGTTTTCACGCTGTAGGCATCTTGGCTTCTTCTGAGATGTGGCTCCAAGCTTCTGAATGGTGGGTTGGATGGTGCTGGCTGGCAGGACGGCCTCAGGCAGGTGTCTCCCCAGGGATCCAGTGCTTTAGCTGGGAGATATTTCGAGGGCTGGCTTCAGCTGGTGGCCTTGCTGGTGCCTGTGGCAGAATTAGGTGGCGAACCTACCAGAAGTCTGGCTAGGAGAGCTGGTATTCTGTATTAGGCAGCCCTTTTGAAGATTTGCTGAAAAAAAATGGAACCCAAAGCTTTTAATGAAAACAGTGACTTTTTGAAATAATTTTTACTGACTTTTTTTCCCCCCCTCTTTAAATCCCTGCATAAGACTTTATCTGTCAGGAAAAGAAATAATTTGTCACTAAATTGTTGCTGTGACTAATGCTGTGTGACTAAACATTATGAGTCCTTCAGCTCAGGGAAAGTGCTCTAAAAGGCCTGAACTGGAGATCCTCTTTAGCAGAAAAAAAGAGGAGCAATGAAGATCCTTCCGACTTGTCTGACCGTAAGCAATGTTGGTACCAGTGTGAAGACTTCCAATGCCCGATATTGCTGATTTAATGATGTCTGTCTGGGAAAGGTGTGGGGAGGTAATACTGTACTTTATCCTCAATGCTGTCATTGACAAAAGGCTTCCTATTCCTATTGAGTGCTTTATCAAATATGAAATGAGATTAACTTCAAGTGGCTTTGAGGTTTGCAGTGAGCACTGCAGTGTGTAGGCTGGTGGCATTCTCCCATAGGAACCAAGGAGTTTGTGGAGTTTTGTTAATAATATTTTTACAGTAATCTAAATGCAGATGGTGGCCCTTGGTTCTAGAAATTATTTTTGTGTTTGTTTTTTTTTTTTTCCCCTGAGAGAAACTTCCTGTTATCCTTTCCTGCAACTGGGATTTATAGGAGATGGATGAAAACAAGCCTGAGGCCAGAGCTAGGGTGGCATGCACCAAGGCACCGGCCTTCTTCTGTGCCCATTTGGGATTTTAGCCCGTGAAGACCCCCAGGGTGGGATATATGTGGGGCAGGCATGAAAATCCTGGAGACCTGTTTCCAGTTTTGACATGAGAGGCTCATGTTATGGCCTCCCTGCAGTGGCTTCATCTTCGTTCGGTTAAAACTGAGCTCTTTGGGATCTCAAACAAAAATCACTTGGTACTGAATTCTGCCTCAGGAGTGTGAGGAGGAGAAAAGGTGTATGCAGCGGTAAGTCAATACGGGTCGGCTCCGAACTGGGAAATGCTATGTTTCCTCTGGGGTTGAAATGAAGATCAAATCTTTTGAGTGCTGAGCCGAACCTTCAAAGCTCCAAACCTCTGAGCTGTGCTTGCAACATTGGCATCCCTAGCCTTTGACTTTGAAAGCGGGCTTTATTTCAGTGGTTTGCTCCAGCAGTATTTTGTAAATCTTCCCTCATTATGCAGCTCTAAAGACAGGACACCAGCCATGTTGCTGCTTGCTTATTGCAACTCCCATGCAGTCCGGCAAATGATAAACAAAAGTCTTTTGTATAATATTAATAAGCTTTCAGCACTTCTCAGCGTGGCCTGTTGTCATCAGAGTAAATCATGTGTATCAAAAGCCCTTGTCTGTGAAAGTTTGTTTTCATATCTGGCCAGCTTTTCTATTCAGACCCTTTTATCTTCTTGTAATAAAAATATTTGTTTATTTTTTCAATAGCGCTTCAGTCATGATACAGGAACTGCTTCCATGAATAGAACAGCACTTTTCTAAGGAGCTTTCTTTCAAATCATTTCGACTGGCCCCTCCTAGCTGCCAGTGGACTTTGAATCCTGTTTACATTAAAACAATAGTAGCAGCTTTGTAAATAAACAAGGGCATACACGCCTCAAAGCCATCTTGTAATTGAAAAGTTAAAGTTTTCTCCTGCTCAGGCTATTTTATCTAGCTCACTGTAGCTTTGAGCTAAATTTAAAATTAAAATTCTGTCTTTATACTTAATGCATAGATCATACTCTAATGATGTGTCCTACAGTGAAAGTTTTGAATTAAAACACTGAGGTTCTGCTATGTCAATATTTTAGAATCAACAGATATTTGTTAACACAAGCAAACACTTTTCCCTCTCTCAGGCCTCGGGGATAACATCCTGTCAATACCTGTGGGTAAATAAAACCCTAAGACCCAGCAACCTTTTATGTGCTCTTGAGCTACTGCTACCTTTCTGTTTGCTTTCTAGCTTTTTCTGTGGCTGGCTGCAAATGCCAGGTGATGGAATTAAGGAGATGATAGAGAGATTTAATGTGTTGGGTTGCCTAAGAAGTACTTGTCAGAGGTCTTTTAAACCTCTCATATCTCAGCTTCAATGTTTGCTCCTGGGCACTATAGGAAAATTTCTTGTACTTAGTTTTTAACCCTTTTACACTTATCATTTCTGGCAGCTTACTTGTAATTTCACGCTCAGAAATAGGATGCAAAAGCACTTAAGTTACTCCAGAGTTTAAAAAAGGCCTGGGTAATATTGAAATCAGAATTCAGCTAGCCCAAAGTCCACTCAGACTCTGAGTGGATGCTGAGTTAACTGGACAGGGGAGAAGCTGTGTTTCTGTACCTGGGATGTGGCCACAGCTGTGATAAATTACTTGTCCCAAGTTAGGCATTGGTCTTAGGAGGAAAGCCGTGCTGTCACTTCTGTGCAACCTGGTATCAGCAGAGCTTTGCGCAGGCAGATGTGCTTACCCAGAAAAATCTGCTTGTTGGACCAGTTGTCCATTTGCTGGCCATAGGCTTACCAGCACCCTTGCCTGTTAGAGTGCCACACAGAGCTGTAAGCGTAATAAACGCCTCTGGATGAAATGCTGTGCTTTCCATTTCCTTCTGGAAAAATATGCCCATGATGTGTAGGAAATTTCCGTAATCAAAGGAAAGGGTGTTCTTTAGCTTGCACCTGCTTATAAGCAAGCTCCGACCTCAGAAACCTGATAAAATACTTTTAGCCTGGACTATTTATCCCCCCCCCCCCCCCGCAAGTGAAACAATGGCATCTCTAGCTGGCCTGACATCCTTCCTGGCACGTCCAAAGGAGCAGAGGGCTGGGAAAATGGCTCAGCAGTTGGTTTAAACACCCCATGCTTCTCTCGTTAAGAGAGAGGTTTGGAAACATTTCCACGGCTCTAATTTGATCTCTGGGAAACCGAAAGGTTAATTGCACAATGTACAGGGGCAAAATAGATTTCCAAGAACATCTGGCACTATATTATTGAGTCTGCAATGAGATTAAAGCCGTTCTTCTGGGACATGAGCTCTTGCCAGCCACCATGGGGAAGGTGTACAAACTTTATCTGGGTTTAATGAAGACATGGTGTGTATATTTATACCCACACACACGCACACACACGTGTTGGGTTTTTTTTTTTTTTCTTCTTTTCTCTATGGCCTGTGAGACCTGGGCTTGGTTTGACAGGATTTTCCTCTCACTTCGTTTCCACGAGTCACCATTATGGGACATTTTGTGTCTTGCAATGAGTCTGTGTTGTAGACCATGTGGTATTTTCCCTTCTGTTTAAAAATGAACTCAGACATCTTTCCTCTCTTGTCTGCCACCATCCCTCTTTTCCACCTAGCAATAACCCGATGCTGCAGAAAGAAATCATGGAGGATGGACTATCAGGGGGCATAATAGCTTTTGAAAGTCACCAACGTTAAAGGGCAAGACAAACATTTGCCGTCTCTTAAACACCAACTTTATCCTGAAGATGTTTGGGAGTGTAATTAGAGATGGAAGAAACACTTGCTTGAAAAGTGTGAGCTGTGCTCGTGTCCGAGACAGGTGGGGAAAAAGCCCTGTGAAAGGGGTGCAGGGGTGGGAGTGGGTGGTGAGGAGGTGACTCATTTCTTCTCAGGGAGTTTTCCTTTGCTGAGGTTGGCAGTGATCTCCATTCTGTTCCCCAGCCTTTCTAGGGATGAAGGAGGAATCAGTCAGCGGAAGAAATGGTAATGAATAATGATTGCAGGATCATTTCTTGTACTGGAGAAGTCCAAGCGGAGAGACCTTCTCTGAGCCATCCGTTTCCCCAAGCGGATGGCTCACTATTACTGGCTTATCTGCCTGATATGTGACACTCCAGTATCTTTAATATGTCACAAGTTCTGACAGATTTGGCAGGTCTTTAGCTTGGAGCTCAGCTGCCGAGCTGGCTGGTTGAGGAGACTGCAGAGGGCAGTCTGAGACCGGCGGTGAGGGGCTGGTGCCTGCCACCTGTGGGGAGGCAGTTCAAAGGGGGGCGAGAAAAAACCAAAAATAGGGGGAAGCTGGTCTGTTGGATATACAGTAAGCGTCTATTTGGCTTCACCTAAAAGAAATTCTTTCGAGGACTTCTTTTTCTTTAAACTCCCCCCTTCCCCCAGCTTGCTCTGTTTGAAAACAGCTAAGGCTTGCTACTGGCTGAACAGCAAGTCTTCACGCTGCAATCGCTCGTTGAGGGAGAGAAGCAAGTTGTGTAAATCCTTCTGCTGACAGTTGAGATGATCTTTAGTCCGTTCACAATGGGTTTGACTTCACCACACGGTGAATGAACGTGACAGCGAGCGGGGTGGCGTTCTCCAAACGCTGCCTTACTGCTTGCCAGTGCTGCAAGGTAGACGGAGCGATCCCAGGACCCGAGGCGGGGTGCTGCCAAAGCAAGCGGCAATGATGGATGTGGTCCCCCTGCAAAGGGGAGGCAGGGCACAGTGTGCAAAACAGAGCAGTGCTGGACCTGGGCAAACATTTTTTTGCTTATGTCAGGGGGTGGAAAGCAAGCTTGCACCTGGGCAGAACTCTTCATTTTTTTTCATACTCTCGGCCATCTCCGAAGTGTGAGAGTTTGGGGCCTGACCCCATTTCCTTACCAGCCCAGGTAGTTCAATCCTGCTGGTCTCACCAGGGGAATGTGGTATAGCCATAGTGGTGATGTGATGTGTTTCAAGGCAAGGGCATGGGTCGTTGGCGGCTGTGTTAAAGGTGGCCACAGGACTGTCTAGTAGTGGGGTCACCAGGAGGGGAGCTGCCTGGCACAGTCAGTCCTCTCTGGACGGCCTCTTCATGGTGAGAGGGGACACGTCTGAGGTGTCCCCTGTTGTTAGTGAAAAAGGAGCCGGCTCTGGTATAACTGCAGTGTCAAAGCAGTCTCACTTTTCTGCATGAAATCCTTTATAAGAAAGCATCATCTGAATTGCTAAGCTGGAAGAAAGGGTCAGTCCTGTCTGATTCTGAGATTCCTGGCAGTAAAGTTTTTAGCCACTCTTTGCTTTCTACAGTAATTGGAGGAGCAAAAGCTAAACACGCTGCTACCCAGTTTTCTTCTCAGGATCTGATCCTACCAACTTGATTTCTGTAATTACTCTTCTATGTAGTCAGGATCAGTCATGCAGAGCCTGCCCCTGTAAACACCTTCATGCATATTTTTATTCATGTTAATATTCCCTTAGATTTCATTGGAACAGTTTGTGCTTGTAAAATCAGAGTGTGCCAAATTTGGTCCAGAACTTAACTTGATTTTGAATACCCCTCCTTTCTAATAAGTCCCTGCAAGGCAGGGTTTTTTTTATGTAGGTGCCTTAGTTTGGATACTGCCCCTTTGCTTACAGTATGCATGGTATTTCTTGCCTGTCTTCTGAAGGACTTTGTAGTTGCCATTATTAATTAAGCTTCACAGAGCTCCCTTGGAGGAGATGAGTAGCTTAGAGCCTGTGTAAACTGAGGCAGAACAAAGCCAAAAGATTGTTTTCCCTTAGGTCTCACGGCAAGCCTCTAGCAGAGCTGGGAATGCAACTCAGCTTTCCTCATCCGCAGCCCTCTTCTGTAACCATAGGCAAGCTGGAGCAAATTAAACCCAGGCAAAAGCGGGTACAGCTCCTATAGCAAGCAGGGAGACTTGTGCCCGTTGCACGAGCTCTGCGTTTGGCCCGTTGCCTGCGTGCTCCTAGAATAACAGGCATATGGAACATGTTGCCAAGTTAGGCCCTTAAATCAAGCTTTTATAAATGAGTTCAGGAGGAAAGGAGACATATTTTATTTCTGCAGAGAGAGAGTGGGATTGAAGGAGGTGGTGTTCAGCTAACCCCAAAGGGGGAAAGTTTATTAGGCCAAGTGGCCTTTTCCTTCCCTGTAATGCCTTCGGTTCATAACTAAGAATTCACTTTGCAAAAAGATAACAAAATACCAGCCTTGCTTCCAAGTCCATGTTAACACTTTCATTTCAGGTGATCAAATTCTGGTAGGGACCCATGCTGTATCCCAGCTGCTAGACCAGCTAAGCAAGAGTCTGTGGTACTGCCTGCGCTGGAGGCAGGAGGAGAGCTCCATTTTTAGGCTGGAGAGCACATATTCCACGCGGACCTCTTTTGCAACAGAGTAGGGGTCCAAGAATCCACTTAAGGCAAAAGAATGCTGCCATGTTAAACCCTTGGCTGTAAGCCTCAGTCAATTGCCAGCATCAACAATTGCTTTTCCCATGAAAAAGGACATTTTCTGCTCTGGCAACGTGAACATTTTATATCTGAGTGAAAAAGCTGCCATAAGGCTTTGCAGAAGCAAATGCCTGCTTTTAAATCAAGGCAGACTGTACTGATGCAGGGCATGGCTTTGCAGTGCCAACCAACGCTGTGTTAAAGCATCTGCAAACCCTCTCCTCCGTGCTGTTTACTTCTGAGCTCTGACAAGGTCCTCTCTGTTTTCTTTTCCTCTATTTTCTTTTTTTCCTTCCTTCGCTGGTGTAGGCTTCTGAAGTATCTGCATGTAACATTGTGAGTTGCTCTGATGTGGTCCATCTATTTCTGCTTGATCTTGACCTACTAAACATGAGATTTGGTGGAAGGGAGACTGTTAAATTAGGCTGCCAGTTTAGAAGGCTTTGCAGCCCACGGCCATACCTGTGTATCCCCTGTGCTTTTGTAAAGGGACAGTGAATGAGAGAAAGGGAGACATGATGGCTTGCAGCAGGAAGGAGGCAGATTGGTTGATTGTTTTTTAAAGATAAAAAAAGAGGAGAAGAATCTAATCTGCGTGCATTAGGATCTTGTAGAGTCCTCAGAAACATAAAATACAGAACTGCATAGTTAATGCTGGTGTTTCCAAGTAGAACTAGTGCAATCCTACCTCCTCTAAAGGACTGTTTGAGGCAGTCACAGTCTTGGGCCTTTCCTCTTTGCCGTTTTTGGACATTTTCTGTCATACTTAATAGGTAGAGGTTTACTGTTCTCACAAAAATAGCCGTATCCTCATGTAAACAAGAGCTTTACTACCTTTCTTTGCTGTTCTGTCCAAAATTAAAATTAAACACAAAAGCTGGAATTAAAAGTCATTCATTCAGGATCTACATATAGTCTACCTATATGACTATAGTGTGTAACTCAGACTTGACAAGTCTTGAATGGAGGATGCTCAAAATGAACGTTTCATAAGCATCGTGTTGGCTGAGGTATATTCACATCTGTTCTTCAGGGAACAAACCATATGTTAACCCTAAGTGGTTTTGGGAATAGACAAAAGTATATTTTTCAGGCAGCTTATTCATGAGCAAGAATGCAGTCAACTCTGATTGAAAAGTTTCTGCAGACTCCTCCCTTTCTTCATTTAGAAAAGGAGATCCTTCATGATGAATCAAACTGCACTGAGTTGTTGGCAGAGACATCTAAAGCCACATTGAACTATTTACCCCATTCAGTAGTTTAGCAACTGAAAGGTATTTTTTTGATACAGTAAACAGCACCAGTTTTCATTTATGCTAACATCTTTATCAAGTTCTCCCCATAGCCATCTCCATATGCTAACGAGATAAATCTCACCCCTGTCCCTATGCCAGGTGGATAATCATCACTACATCCTCTGTGTAGGTGGCTACATGTGCACAGGTCTAGTGACTTTCTAGAGATAAAGAGCAAGTCAGAAGCAAAGAATGAATATCAGTTTCCAGATTTTGTACTCCTCTTTTCTACCTGCTAGAACTGAAGCAGTCTTTATTTAGGGTTTAAAACGCAAATCCACCTGAGAACTGGCAAAGGTCATCTTTGTCATTACCAGAGCTGCTGAATCAATATTTTTTTTTTTTTTTCAGTAAATGATTTGATTTAACGATCTCTTCCTTTTTCTTAGCTGGTCCTGACAATTGCAAGTGTGTTCGTTATTTACAAATACTTGCACAGTGATTTAAGGAAATGAATCCCGAGCTGTGTGCAAAATACCTACTCTGATGAGTAACTTTTTGTGACTTGTGTTTGGATTTGGTTGCCTAGCTCATGCAATACTTAACTCTGCACCCTGACTGGATGACAGAACTAGTTTAAACAGAGAATAACCAATATCAAGTTTACAGCAAACTGAACAGGGTATTGACTATCCTTATTTGCATGTCAGTGTGTATATTCATATGAAGAACAACTATTCCTTGGATATTAGGTTTGTTCAGTTTTTGTCGTAGCACCCTTCTCAGCCTACTGTACTTCTTCTCCTAAATATAAAAAATTGGGGAGGAATAAGCTCAGGCTGTCGGTAACACAGGGCCTGACCCTAGTGAAGAAAACCTCCCAACTTACTGCTGTTATCTGATTTTAGACAGTCCTTTGAATGAACACTCCCCAGTTACTGCTGAACAGAGATTGTATATTTCAATTACCCTGCATCTGAGAATAAAAATATCCTTAGCAGTGCATTTTTGTGCTATTGTTTAGGGAGGTTATCAAACGTATCAAACATGCTTGACCACTTTCTTCCTTGGCCACGGAGCAGTTTGTTTTGGCAATGTCCTGAAGGTCCTTGGTTAGTATTGACTTTGGTGCTGATTGAGGCTAGCTGAGACTCCGTATACTGTCTCCCTCAGCATTTTATTCTTCATTAATGTTTTGAGCGAATGTTGAAACCCCCAAAAAGAAGTTCAGGCTTAAAACTGATCATGTCCTCTGTTACTGCAGAAGTCTCTTGATAGCTGGGTTTTCTGTATGCCGTGGAGGAACAGGCTAACACCAGCACTTGGAGAAATCAGTATCTCTCTCCAGAATGTCCCAGTGAGACCATCCATCAGTCAAGAATCTGTCTGGAAGAACTTCACGGGACTGATTCTTATTGTATTCATATTTATGTATGTTACGGCCTTTTATATCAGCGGTGACTTAAAAAAGATCTCAAACAACGTGTAAATTACATATAATACTACTGCTAAAGCTTTTCTCTGCTGCTGAATTCTTGCATGCAGGGATCGGTGCTTTCATTTGTACAGTTAACAATCAGCTAACTTAACCCCAATCCGTAGATGTAGATTTTTAAATAACAAGGGGGAGAAATATTTCATGCTAATTAAATAGGAAAAGTAGCATATGGAATCTAATATAAGAGCATGTGGGGGAAAGACATCCTGCACTAACTGGTGTGTGTGCTTACATCGCAGGGACCAGGCTTAGAACACATAGTCTGACTGACACTCTGTACACATCCGCAGCTGGTGATTGGTAATGCAACTGAGAACATTTTAAATGAACAAAAGTGCATATAGTTGCTTTTGGCCTCCTTTTGAAGTGCTTTTAGAGCAACACAGAGCTGAAAAGCCACTCCCTACAGCTGCAGTGGGGACGTGAAGAAAGCAGCTGCAAGGGTTTGTCTTCATGTTTCGTACTCGTGTGCCTTGCAAACAGGGATGCTGGAAGGGAGCTGGTGTGGGATCACTTACCTACGGGGCATGGACCAAGCCACAGTCCTTGCCCAGGCAAAAGTCTCATTGATGGACTTCAGGCAGCATTTCAGTTTTTCTGGGAAGCTGCGGCCTTTTCTTTCAAAGGGAAGGCTGGCTTTTGAGAGATAGCTGGCCAGCTGTGAGATGGGCTGTGAACCTGTTTGTGTGCACATTTGCTGCAGTCTTTGTGGTAAGAGTGAGATATTTCAATCAATCTAGGACTAAGCAAACAGGATTTACTCTGGATGGCTGTTTGCATGGCATTCATGCTTTCCCCAGGGCCTGTCTCAGTCTTAGCCGGCTGCAGTGGGTGCAGGCATGGTCTCTGCTATCTGTCCTAATCCAAGGCTAGTTTGTCCCTCTCAGGTTTTTTTCTCTTTTCAGAAAGCCTTTCTGGAAAGTGCAAGCCCAGGCAGTTTTCTTCTGAGCACAGCTTGGTCCTGACTTGAAGGACTAAGACCAAGCAACATAGCTGTCTCAGAACATGAATCTTTCTCTGTCCTCCTGTTAACAACCTGGTGGATAATTTCAATTAAATGTGGCAGAAAGAAGTCTCAAAGTTATACTATTCCAACATGCCTTGTCAAAAAAAGGCAGCAAGGCAGAGGAGAGAGACCCTGTTAGTGTCTTCACTGGGGAAAAGGCTATGGTTTGAGCTCATGCTGCATTAAATCCCAAAGTGTTCATGTGAAAGAGCCTTTAATAACGCTCCAAACTGGAAGAAGCTTTTATCAGAGCATACATCTTTTTGAACATGAGGGAACATGACCATGAGAAACAAACCCATAGAAAACCAGATTTCACACATTTTGTTGTTCATAGATTTTTCCCTTTTTAAATTTTTTTAATTTGGGGAGTAAAGTAGCTGATGCTGATAGCAGCACGGGTCCAAAAGTGAAATACACGTATGGATACCTGTGGACTTATGGATTTAAAACTGTATTGGATCTAGGCTTCCTGGAATGGACCCATAGGTAAATAATGCTGGTGGCAGCAGGTTTCAGGTGAGGAAACATTCTGAGTGTTCAGTGCTCTATGTTGAGCACTCAGAAATTCACACCCTTGCTGCTCAGCTCCAGCTGGATTGAATAGATGGGAAGGTGGCCTTCCCACACCAGGCCCTGTTAAAGCCGGGGAGCAATTTCCTTCATAGCATGCCCTTCACTCAGCTTATGCTAAGACAGTTTTTCTTCCTGTTCTCCAGCTCACCCGATTAATTTTTACCTGAACCTTATCCAAACTATCTGAACTTCTGCTTTCACAACTGCTCAGAAAACCTGACTTTCTGATGAAATTTCCTTTTCCTTCTGCATCTGCCTGGGCCAGTAACTCCTCAAGAACAGTCCTTCTTAAGTGTGTCTGAATTACTGCTTCTTGGTAATTAGTGTGCGACTTCCTTAAGTTGAGGTAATGATTCAAAAAAAGTTATTAAGATATTTTTAAATCTGCATGAAGTTCTTTCTAAGCCCAAATCTTGACTTGAATTTGAAAACTTGAAAAATAATTTAAGGCTTTTTCCCCATCTCACGGGGAAATTTGGAAGGGGCTTTGAGGCTAAACGTACTCAATCTTCAAAGTATTACTATTCTCAATCTAGACCCAAATTTTGAATTTTGAGCTTAGAATTGCAAAATGATGTAAATGCAGAGAACGATAAGCTCATTCGCTTGTGGTGGAGCTGCCTTTCAAAAATCTGGCTGATGACACCAGATTCCTTTCAGGCCTTCGCACTGAACAAAACGTGTGAAAAGAGAACCAGAGACCTGTGGCACATGGGAGTAAGGCTAGAGTGACTTAAATACTCAAGGACTTCACTGACCTTGTTGGCATTTCTCTTGGTTTATATAAATATAAAATTAAACCCAATAAGGGCCAACAGTTTGTGGCAACATTTTACTTGGAGAGGATAGAAATTCTAGCTAATGTATGGGAATTACAGGTTGGGGGATATTAGACCAGCATTTTAGAAAAGCCACAAATATTTGGTTCGTGATTACACAACAAATCGTGAAAGTTTTGTAAGCAACCAGTTGTAGGTATCAAGTTATGCAGAAAAGATAATAAAGCCCGTTTCTTCCACAGCAAAAATAAATAAATGCAGTAATGAGAATGATAACTGACATTCTAAAATAGGTATGACACCTTGTAATGACCCATATTGACCCACATAATAAATCGCGTAACAGGAAATAAAATAGTAACAGAAACTCTTTTGGAGGAGTTGGGCTTTTGCCTTTGTTCTTTATAGCTTTGTCTAGATGGTCATTAGATATCATCTTTAATAATGGATTATTACTGAACTTGAACCTGGCAGTGTCATTTTACCAGGTATTTTTCCTCCTTAAACCCCTCAATTATGAACAAGTTCATTTAAAATTGTATTCTGTTAGTTTTTGACTCTCAGCCCACTTCTTTCTAATTGGGCCCTAAAATTTTACTGTTGTTTTTTTGCTGGGGTTTTGCTGATTTTTTTTTTTGGGGGGTGGGAGAGGGGATGACTTTTGTTGCTGGGTTTGGATTTAGTCTTTTTCCCTTATGTCGTGGGTCATTCATAACACCTAACTAATGTGTCTGCCGTGAGTTGGATGCCCTGCCTTGGCACTGTTCGTCTGAGAAACCTTTTGGCAGAGTTTGTGAAAGATCTTCCGTGTGTTGCAGAAAGCGTGTGAAGGCTGCAGAGAGATGGCAGCTGATTCCACACCGTAACTCCCTACCACTGCAGACACCAAAGGGGAGAAAAGTGGGATGCTACAAAAGAAACAAACGTTTGAAATTGGATTCATACTGTTAGGATTAATGATAGGAGGTAGAGGAAAACTGGAGTTTTTTTTCTAAGCCAACACATTCGAATGATAAATTGCATTAAGGCACTGAAAAGAACAACAGCTGCAGTCCATGGAAAGCCAAATTTATCTAAATTTCTCCAGCTGATCAGTCAAAATCATCACTGAGACTTCTACTTTGTAATGGCTTTCTCACAGAAAACCAGAGCAAGCAGAGAATAAAAAAAATAGTTCCTGAATATAGAGATGTCTACATTTATTTTGCCAAATTTTAATAGCTAGTAAACCCTGATGTTACAGAATTCCATATTGCTGCTAGCCATGGGGATTTTCAGTGGAGCTTGTTTGGGAATATACATCCTTTTCCCAGGAAGGTGCAGTAAGGGCCCTCTTTACATAAGTGACAACTGTTGCAGTTCACAAGTTCAGTATCTAGAAGAACTTTTTGGGTATGTGTTTGGAAGGTAAGCTCTGCCAGAGTGCCAAGCCTTCTCATGGGGGAAAACAGGAGTCAAGACACTCGCAAAGGGCTGTCTGGACTTTATTATAGCACTGTTTATAAGTCTCCATCCAAGATCAGATATAGGAGGGATTGTTACCTCCATGTAACAGCAGGGTGACTGAGAGGGGGGCTGATTAAATGACTTCTCTGAAGTGTATTTTGGTCAACTGTAGCAATACAAGGATTTGAACCCTCTATACTAGTGGGTCCTGTCCAAGATTGCCTTTTTTCTCCTTTCAAAACTAAGAAATGAGACTTCCCGCCCTTCTGTGGTCCCTCTCTCTAACCATATATGACCTAATGCTAAATCAATCTTTTGCTGTTGATGCCTCCACCAGGATCTGTGATGTCTATGAAGTGCTTTTCCATTATGGTTTGCTGTACACGCATTTGCTGCTGTTTCACAGAAATGAGGAGAAGGGGTATTGGGACATGGTTACTAAAGAAACGACTGATTTCTACAGATCAGGTATGTTAGTTTGTGTTGATAAACACAGAATTTTCTTGTTTGATATTACATCCAAAATTATCCTCTAGACGTTATTTCAGTAACCTCAGAGCATATCTGGAATAGGCTGTTCATCTTGTTCAGCCCCTAGGCAGGGTCTGACCTGAGCAATGTCCGTAGCAGGCGCAGCTTTCCAGAGGGCAGTGGGAAGTGTCTGAAACTCTGTGATGCTCCAGCAGCAGAAAGACATTTCTGGGTTTTTGGTTTTCACGTCGATACCCTCTGCAAGCAGACATAGCCTGAGAGGATGAGGAACTACACACACACAAGGAGTCAAAATCCCCTGTCACCTTTCAGACATGATCAACATTATCGTCTCAGCCTGGTGGGCTTGTTAGCTCTCCTGCCTTGTACCAGACTAGGCTAAGGCACGCCAGGCTGTGAGCGAGGCCCTGACACTAATGTATGCAGGGACCTGATCAAGCTGTGCAAATTTTGCTGCTTGGGTAGTGGGCGGCTGTCGGGGAGCTCCGCAAGACTCCTGCATTAGGTGGGTGGGCAGCACATCTCCTGACTTTGGGATGGACTACGTGAATCCAATGGGGAGGAGAGGAAGGAGGACTGGCTCCTGGTCTTCCCGAGGGAGAGAGCAGAAACAGAGTGCATGAAAGGAGAGGAAAAGGAAAGGCTGGTCTTTCTCTTCCCCTTACATGCTTTGGAGTGAAGGATGAGCCCAGGATGAATTACAAGTAAGAGAAGAAAGTCCAAAACAGAAGTTATTCTGAGCATCCCGGAAGGTTCGAGGGGGATGGCATCGGGGTGTCAAATAGTAATCTGGCAGCCTACGTGAGATGGTTGGGTTTGCCTTCTGCAGCTCCCACAGCCCTCTGTGTTACACACTGTGCACTATCTGCTTCCTTGGCACACCAGCCATGCTGTGAGCTCCTAGGTGAAGTGATCGTGCAAAGCCCGCCGTGTCCCCAACACTGAGAACTGAATTGAAAATGATACAGGCTTATTGCAGCTCCAGAGGTTAGGATGTGGCTAGATTTTGCAAGGGAACCTGTTAAGCCAACTAATAGGAAGAAGCTTTGTCTGCCTGAGGAAGAGAGAATCGTGGTGGCTGTGTGTTGCTGGATTGTGTAGCTCTGAGTTACCTGGAGCAGCCTGCTGACAGCTGTCTATCCTACGCAGTCCCACTGTGGGATCAGGGCCAAGGAAATGATTAAAATAAGTGAACTTGGGTATCTGGGCCTCTGGTCAGCAGGTGTGTATGATATAGCATAAATGTATTTCATATTTCCTCCAGTCATTTTCATTACAATGTGACCTAGTTCCCGTAGTCTTATGGGAATAATTTTATCCCAGATAAGGATGTATTTTTTCATCTTTTTATGGCATTAAGTATGTTTTGTTTAGGGATGTACGTGTGTGCATATGTGAATTTTTCTGTGGTTGACCTATAACATTAACCTTCCCAGAAACTTCCCAATCTTGTGGTTGATTGCAAGTACTTAAAAAAATGGAATATAAGGAGGTCATTTTCCTTCACTTGGATATTTTTCTGCAAAATACAGCTGTGGATCAGCCTAAGCAGCAATGTTCTTGTTGTATTTTCTCTAGTTGTTCATTAGGAAATGCTGTTTGCTCTTGTGTTTCCATCCATTACCAGCCACTTACCCAGCATCTGGAGCTGGGTCAGTGATACAAGGTTGTTCTGGTTTCCCAGTGCCAAGGGAGAGGAAGCCACCCCAAACCTTGACCCCCTTCCCTGTATATTCATCCCTTCAAATTCCTGCAGCGATGGTTTCATTTCCTGACCAGCCCAGTAACGCCAGGAACTGAAGAGTGAGTGTTTAACTGCCTTTTGTTTCAGCCCATGTTGTGTTTATTTTATTTTCTTCTTTTTTGGTTACATTCTGCAGAGGTGACAAGGGCATATTGGAGTGGCAACTCAAGTGCTACTCTGAAAGGTTAAAAATGGTCACTTCGGAGTTGCAAAGTCCATGAGAGTTTCAGCTCCGACCCCAGTGCTATTTAATCGGTGAAACTTTCTGCCGAAGAACATAATATTCTGTTCTGTTGGACCACATTTACTTAACATGATCAAAGGGAGGAAATACTTGTTCTCTTCAGGGTAACTGAATTAAAAAAACACATATTTTGATTTGCCTCTGTTCATATGTGAGTCAATCTTGAGGGCAGATTTTAATCTAGTCTGAACCTGTATAACTCCGTAAACTTCACTGAAGTTGTGCTGATTTATAGCAGCCAAAAATGTGGCTTTTTGTGCTCACGTTGCACCAGCATTTAAATGATTGAATATTATTTGCAGGAATATTCATGAAAGACAAAGTATATACTTTGAATATTCGTTTGTATTATTTGAGATGTATGCCATGGTAGTTTGATTGCTTAAGCCTTGTAATCAGATATTACGATGGTCACAAGATAGCATTTTGTTAAAAAATAAAGACTTCCAAGTAGAATTTGTCATTTTTTTTAAAAGAAAGCTGACATGTCCTCTTCAATGAAAAAGGCTTTTCATCAAATCAGTGGTGAAAAACAAAAACCCGAACGAAAAATAATTCAACATGTGGGTTGTTACTTTTCCATGGCATATTAAAAAGAAAAAAAAAAGAAAAAAAGTGTACTGGAACAAAAAATATTTCCTGACCAGTCTTACTTAGAAATTCTTTTTCTTAGTGTGTCAGTACCATTCCTCCTTTGCCGGAATACTTGAATAGCTGCTAGCTTTGTAATGCAGTTTTTATGCAGGTTCTAGTAACGATGCCACGTGATCCGTGGCACTGGCCGATACACCCTGGACATTAAGTTCAAACGCTGGACATTCACAAAGATCCCTTTGTTAGCTGCCCAGAAGAAATTCACAAAGGAAATCCAAGTGTAATTAGGATTAACAAATAGTGTGCAGAAATTGGTGGTGTTTGAGCCAGCCCGCTCCTCTGGCCAGTTTTGAGCTGTTATTTCACTCCCTCAGGTTTTGCTGCCTGCAGGATTAGAGACCCTAAACCTTTTCATTTATGAAGCGGTCGGGCCAGAATTACTGTCCTTGTGTTTCCATCCCTCTGGGCACTTAGTGGAGACAATCTGCTTTTGTCAGGTGTTGTATTTATTTTGTTTTTTGTAGCATTTTATGTCTCAGGATGAGAATCCCCTTTACTTCAAGTTTCCAGAAGCTTTAACCATAATTAGTTTCTGTCAAACCCTGCTATTGGGAGTGTATTTTCTTTGTGTCTGCATGCTTCTGGTATAAATGTCTGTGTTTGTGTAAAATAACAGGCATTCCCACTAATTTCGCTTTTGCTTCTTCAAATCATATTTACAGGTATTTCAATCTTTTAATCTGAAGTTCTTAATCTTTTTGCTAGAAAGTATGAGCATTTGTCTATTGTATAACTTTCTTCAGTGTTTCAGTGGTTAGGATTATTGGGTTTTTCTCTGACAGGAGCATTCGCATTTGTAGAGATAAAAAAGTTCATATTTACATAATTAACAAACCTTCTGTGAATTACTCAGTTACATAGCTGGTTAGAAAGTTTGAGGGGAAACTATCATGCCCACAGTTATTAGCTGGTCACTAGGACAGGCAATTGAGTAGGCTGAGGAGTTGCACATGATGGGGTTTTCTTGGCTAAATCGTTAGTGGGAATTCATTTGAAGCCTTTGTCTAAAAGAAGTAGTTTCAGTGCATATCTCAAAGCCTGCCTGATGAGGATCCTAAGTCCAGGGGGACACACACATAAATACTCATTGCAGAGCTAATGGACTCGTTTCCTTAGCTTGGGTGCAATCTATTAGTCTCTCAGTAATCCAAGCCACTCATCTGGGACACAAAACCCCCAAGTAATACAGGTTTTGAGGGGTCATTGCTGCTAAATCTACGCGTGTGCAAAGTTGCAGAAAAAGGAAGATTTATGCTGCATCTTGCTGAATCCTAGTACATGTAGCACAGTGACTGAGGTTTTTAAGTTTGATGATAATAGGGGAGATCAATTCGGTCATGGAGGATTGTGTTCATCCTTGTTCACTATGATTTCTTCTATGCACTTGTAATAAATGGTGTAAGTATTCTTCTAAATGTTTTGAGTATGAGAGCCGTTAAATGTACCTAGCTCCTGTGCAGTGTTACATTTGTGTACATCTGTGAAAGAATGAGTGACTCTACTTAAAATGCATTTAGGCATGTAGTTTAAAAATTCGGAGCATAAATTTCACCATTCATTTCAGTTGTTATTCTGTCCACAACCCTTTTTCTGTTCAGCAAACATTAGCAGGATAAAGTTTTCCTTAAGCTCCTGCAGAAATCCTAAGGTACCAAAATTAAAAGGCCAGTTGTCCTAGGCTCCGTGTTTAATGAATGGAGAGATCAGTTCCAATGACCTAATTTAGATTTGAGTTTTGCGTTAAGGTACTTACCTGCTTATTCAGTCAGAGAGCAGAAGGAATGCCACGTACTTTCCCTGTGCGGTCGCCTCCTGCCAGAATGGAGCTGAACACTTGCAGACAGCTCTTCATCACTAGTTGGTAGAAACAGGCAGCTTTAAAACTTGATTTAATATTCGTTATGAATTATCCATGCAGTAGCAGAACATGGATTCTTAGTCTACCTAGTCATAGCCATTTGAATGTGAATTTCCAAGGGATAGTTTTAGATTCAGAGAAAAGAAAGCTTTTTACTTGATTCATGAACTTGATGAATGGAATTTTAACAGCGCTGCTTACTGGTCTACCTCTGGCCTTTATCATGAGATGAATTCTTTGCTCCACTGATGTCAGCATCTGTCTAACTTAAGTAGGATCAAGATTTTGCCTGCAGTGTTTTCAGAGATAAGTTATATCAAAACTACGTACACTTTACAAATTCCAGCCTAGACTCTTACCAAGCTACAGTTGTTGTAGTTCACAGGGATTTCTGGGGATCTCTTTCCTGGCAAGCAGTTTTGATTCAAACACTTTAGACAGCAGCCTAGCAATATTACCCTCTGTCTTGCCCATCTTCCTTATTGGATTAGTTTATTGATTTCAAACCTTTGATCCTTAATATCCCATTAGCTAATATAGTGATCTAGCTACATAACAGTATCTAAGGAGCGGCAGCTTGTAAATGAAGTACATCTTATACATTGTTGTGTACATTACTTTATCTGAGTTTTGCATATTGGGCTCTGTCTTGTTATTGACTAGTCTTACACATTTTTCAGAAAGCAACCGTAGCCAGAAGTTACACCCTGAAATAATCCTGCTCTGTGTCATTGCATGTTTTTGGCCAAATTATCCCTGGTCTATCTCCAATCAGGTCAACAGAATGAGTGACTTTTATCTCAGTAAGTGGAAAGAAGATGAATTTACCCTGTGATGGTGCAGTAGAAAGAGGGAACCCAGTTACCTTTTCTGTAGGAATTTATCAGCCGTTGCTGGACTTGTGCATGTACTGACTCGCCACTCCTTAGGCTCAGTAAGAAGCTAAGAGTGTGAATACACAGTGTTCTCCCTTAAATACCTGCTGTTGTGAGTCTGGCATCCACACTGTTCTTCCAGTTTCTCTGTTTTCAATTTGGATCCGTCTCCATAAAGATAAAGCAATAACCTGATTTCAAGTAGTATAAACTGTACAAAATTAAATCTTTGACATAGACTTTGAATACTGATATCCTGGTTTGCTATCTCACGTGGAAGGTGAAGGGAAATGAAAGGAGGAAACATGTTTATTTGAAATGAGATCTACCCTTATGCCAACCCCTTACCCCCACAAACATATAACAGCTAATTTCCAGGCCAGGCAGTAATGTTAGTCCAGCCTTTTTGGCCGTGGGGAAGAAAGTGTGTGTGGGTGGTGGTGGATGGGGGAAGGCTTTCATTTGCTGACCTGCGAGAGCTGGATTCAAGAGCCTGCGTTCAATATTGCCTTTGGTAATACGTAGCTTCTCCTACATATTTAGTCTCTGCCACTGGCTATCAGATCTCCCCCAAAAGACTGTGTCAAGATGTCAAGTCTAACAAGTGGAAATCACAATAGTCAGCTTTACCTCTTTTGTTTTTACTTACATACCTGTAGAAACTGGCAGCTCCTGCAAGCACTTCTGTATGGGGAAAATGTGCTTGTGATGCAGATTGCTTTGATTCTCTGAAGGGTTTCACAGACTCTGAGTCTGTCCCTGCAGGGAATTCTACTGTTCGACGCTCTCCGCCGTGTGTGCAGCTCTCCTCTGATCTGGGTTGTTTTATTAATTAAGATCCTTGTGTAGAGTACCACAGTTGAGCAGATACCTGCTAGTTTAGAGGGACGCGGTGTAGAGGAAATCTAGCTCTCCAGAAGAGGAATAAAAATATTTGTAAGTGGACACGGACATTAGGAGATGACAGATAAGAGAAGGCTAGATGGATCAATAGGAAATTGTATGGTAAATTATTTACTGTAAGATTTCTGGAGTGTGAATGAGAATTGATGTCTATAGATCCCCTGTGGCACTTCTGTAGAGCAAGCTTAAATTCTGTTAAACCTGACCTATTTCAATGGGTAGAATTTAACATTTTACTGGATGAAAAGAAAGTGTGAAATCAACAGAATAGGTTTTGTTTGTGAAAGACCTTGGGTTTGGGTTTTAAGTACACCTGAGGTGAAGTATGTTGAATAAGTATGGACTATTAAGGGGCAGAATTGCTGAGGATTTTATTAAACAAAACAGCAAGAAGCTTTGTCATTCCAAGCTGGAAATGATGCCTGCTGAGCCAGTAAAACACACATCAAAGGTGTACATATGGGTTACATTTTAATATTCTTTCAATATTATTATAAAGACCTGTTACTAATTTTAAACTGCATTGGTAAAAACTAATTTTTTTTTTTCTTTTTTGTCTTTTCTTCTATATTGCTAAATGATGTAAATCACTAATGTCAATTTTATGCTGATTTATGCCAGCTGAGAATCTGGCCATGAGAGACATTTCCCCTCTGTATAATCACCCCAAATAGGGAAGGGAAAAGAGAAGGAAGGAATGGTGTCATCTGGATATGTGAATAGTTTGGCTGTAATACGGCCCTGGAATAGGCTCTGATACAAAGATGGAAATATGGGGATTATCGTAGAAACTCTTGAGATAATCCTATAAATAGCAGAGGAAATTCTGGCTAGAAGTTGTCTATTGAAACCATTTTGGAATGAGATGGCTCACAGGAAGAGAATTGAAAGCCAGAAACCACAAGGCAGATCCTCAGCTGGTGTAAATCAGCATAACTACATTAATTTCAGAGGCATTGACTTGAAAGAACTGTGATGATCTGCACCAGCTGAGGAGCTACAACCATAGGTACTGGGTGCCAAATGCTCTCACTCACACCAGTGTAAATCTGGAGTACCTCAACTGACTTGGTGGCATTATTTTGGATTAACGCTACTGTAAATGAGTGTAGGACACAGTCGTTTGTGTTTGGAGAGTGAAGACAATTGATTCATAGGATGTGAAATGTGTGTTTTTAGATCAAGGAATACATTTACTTGAGAGATTGTTTTAATCTGGTATTGCAGATGTAGGCTGTTTAACAACCAGGAGTTTCCTCGTTCACCCTGCTGTTACAGAAGGGTGTTGACTCCATACGAGCATTCACGACGGTCTTGGCCCCATAGCTAGTACATCAATAAATAAGCTAATAAATTCTCCAAAAGGGGAGGGGAGAGCAACATTTCACTCGATTTCCCTGCAGTTGACTGAGTTACTTCAGTGTTACACCAGCATCACCAAGGGAAGAATTTGTCCCTGCGGTATAAAGGAAATAGTGGGGTCAGAAATGGGACTCCCTTAAGTATGTGTGTTCACACGTATGTAGTAAGGTCAGTCCCAGTTCTACACATGTGAACATGTTGACATGAGGGGAAGCCTTGGCTCTTCCTTCAAAGCCATTGCTAAAGGACCAAGATTTCTCAAGTATGCTTTCACTTATGAGAATACATTTATAAACACATCTGAGGGCCTCTACTTCCTAATATCTTTCAGTAATGTTACATCTACTACCTCCTATCTATTAGCATTTAGGGGCTAGATCAGGCCCTGGAAAAAGTTTATCTGTAAAATACTTGAAAAAGGTCACGTAAACTAGGTCCTGTGTGGTGGCTTTCCCATCCTCTCCAGCCAAGGGCTGTATGTGTAGCAGGGAAGGACCTTCTTCAGCTGAGACTGCCCTGGCAGCAGCAGCAGAACGCATGGCTCTGCTTTTCAGTCAGCAATTCCTCCTGGATCTATTATTAACATTACTGCATTAATATCTCCTGTGAGATCGCAAACGTGAAGCGGTTTTCAAACCATGGCTAGTTATACTGTGCCTTTAACTGTCCTACTGTGCCTCTCTTTTTAAAGTAAGTGCCACATTTTTTAGCTGCTTACAGGTAATAACTGTGTTTCAAGGCTACAGTAGAGTTTACACCAGCCGCTTTCATCACTGTGCTCTAAACAGCATCTAAACCAAAGGGTCCTGGTCTGGATTACTGAGGCTATACAGAAACATGAGAAGAACCAGAAAGATAAATATTTCATAGCATATCCAGAGCATTTCCTGTAATTGCTCTCTTTCCTGCTCCACTTCCTACAGAACTTCTCTACCCTCAACTGTCCTTTGCCTCCCATTTATTGTATTAACCTTCACTCGCTGTCCCTGAGCATCGTCTGTTCCCGGTGACATACTGAATCGTACATCCCACAGTGCCTACCCCTCAATCTGTGAATGGCCCTGATTTTGACAAGGTCGTAGTCAGCTCAGCTGCTGTTTCTTACAGGCAGTATAAAATAGTCATAACGATAGTATTAATAACAAAAATATTAATAAGTGGCCGCTCTGGATTTATTTCAGCTTGTGCTGTGGGAGGGGTTATATCCCAAAAGCATTATGTAAAAGTTGTGTTTCCGTAGCTGGATCTCTTTACCAAGTCTGATTAATCCGATGGTGAGAAGGGAGTCGAGGTTGCCACTTTTGTTTTTTGTTTCCTTCAGGCCTCTAAAACTCTTTTTAGAGTCTTCTACCCTTCCACTTTTGTTTCTCAACTGCTGTTCACCTGAAAGGAACTACGGGCTGCATCACTGGAACACGAGTAATAATCTGTTTCAGCAGAGACACTGAAGTAGGGTTAATGTTATCAGCATTATTTACCATTGAAGCAACTGTACCTTTTGGTAAGTCTTAATCCTGACGTGGCATTGGCTACGTTTTTGGCACAAGACTGCCTGTACAAGTGTTGCACATGTGCACACAGACACACCTTCAATGTTTCCATGGTTTGGAATTAAAATTCCCAATATAGTTAAAAGAAAAGTAATCCAGTAAGGAGGATGAAGGGCGATGATCTAGTGAAAAGGACCTCATTCGGGGGCTGGGGAAAACTAGTTTATTTTCTAGCTCTGTCTCAGACATTTCCTTTGGCAGACTCCTTCGAGAGGGATTGAAAAAGAATGACTTGCTCACTATTGTCCAGAGGAGGACAAGGATGCCCTTGATCTCTGCTGCTCTTTGTGTGTGTGTGTTGTGGGGGACTGAGCCCTGCAGTCACTCTGTTGGATGTCTCCAGTCAAGCCTTTCTCAGTCCCAGTGAGAAACTCTGCTCTTGCTGGAAGTCAGTGGGAACAAACCTTTTAACTCCTGGTTTTGCCTTTGAAAATATCTCCTTGCTCTTTTCCTGTGTTGTCCAAGTGCAAAATGAAGATTTGCTGCGGCGATCCAGTTTGGGTTTAAATGCCGAGATACAGTAGCCAGAGAGCTAGATAAGCAGAGAGTATAGTGATGTTCCCTGTTTGTATATATTTTTTTTCAAATTGTGTTTATTTGTAGTGGTGTTGCTGCTGTCTTTGGTTGCTAGTTGGGTTTGACCTTTTCCTCAATTCTGGGTGGGATTTATTGCTCCAGCTTTAGCTATTTAAAAGGTGTCTAAGCAATTTGTTTTGTCTAGTCAGCACCAAGAGAAAAGGCATCTCCAAAAACTGGATTCATCTCATCCAAAGATGAGTACCTAGGATATGAAGGTTGTGGGAAGAGTTTTTACGGAAGACAATTTTTTTTGGAGTTGTGAATTAGGCATAGGAAGAAAATGGAACTGTCTTACACATCTGCAGTCAAAACTTACTATTCCTTAAAACTGGCAAACCTTCTCTTGGCATCACAGTCAGTCCTTCTGCAGACGCGTGGATATGTTTGCCACAGAAGATCTGATTTTAAATGAAAGCAACAGTAATATCAGAATTTATGCAAGGATTTTATTTAATCTGATTCCACCCATGTAATCTCAATTAAGTTTTACAAGTGTTTTAGTATCAAGGTATAGCTATGTTTAATATTTTTCTGCTACAAATAGACAAATATTTGAATAACTGGTGTAAATAATAAATTAGCATGGTAGGGTGATTTCATTTTAGTTTTAAATGCAAAGGAGCTCTATAGGGATTTTGAAGAGGAAATATCTACATTTTCATATCACTGCCTACAACAGACATGTGGTTTTATATCTCAGTTGACTAAGGTGCAGTTAAAAAACCCCAAACATCCCAGATGTATGCATAGATATATGTAGTTCTCATTTAAAACATCATTGTTATCTTTCAATACTGCTGATTTTCTTCAAAAAAATGCCTGTTTGTGAGTGCTTTCAACATCTGAGTTGCTCTCAGAAGAGTTTAATGAGTGCTTCTTACTGTGATTCTTTGCACACTTACATTTCTTGTTTCTGCTGTGCATAACTCAATTTATGCTTGTCGGTATGGGCTGGAAGAGATCTGACTGTAGTGAGTTCAGGTGGGGTCTAAGCAAGAGCATTCTGTGGGTGAAAGAAATAAGTAAAGGTAAACTTAAATTTTATGGATAAAATGATGAAATACAGAAACATCTGCTGTAGGGATTCATAAATTAAAATCTTGTTTCAGATTCTCCTTCTCTTTTCTTTCCCATGGGAATTTTCAAAACCCCTCCACTATCTCTCCAGAGTCTTCTCATGTTGTACCACAGATGAAAACTTCTGCTCCTCTGCTGAGCAAAAACTGCCCTGATGTTTGTAAAGTCTAGTACTGTGAAGCACAGGCTACAGTATGCAATAAATAATAGTGGTGCTAATATTTTGTTTGTATGAAAGAAGGACAAACTTGCCCATTTTGGATTATGCCCTCAGTAAAGATAAATGACGATAGTATTTGGTAAGGCACATTTTTAGTCACGGAGATATTGGTACAATGGGGTCACAAATGAAATAAGATTAGCGATTTATTTATAGATGTCTCACAGAAACCACTTCATCAGCTGCTCCTGGGTCTACATGGCAGCAATTTCCCGTGGAAGCATCACACCAGAAGTTATAGATGGTAACTGGAAGGGAGGAGGTAGGCAAGAAGCCCTAGAAGATTAGGAGCCTGGGCAAGGCTGGACAAAGCTCTGCTGCTCAGGAGGGAGTAAGAGAGACAAAAGCAGAGTAATTATAGGCATAATGATTAGTTCTGCAAAGTGGCGATGCAACAAATATTTATCATTTCCCAGTGATGGTGAGGTTTTTCACCTTAGTCTTTATCCTGAAGGTGAACTCTTAACAGCTGTAGCATGATGGTGCCAGGTGCTCTTTGGATCTGTAGATATTGATTACCTTTCGTGCAGCAAATTATCATTACAAGTCTGGAAAAATATGTCTGCTGGTTTTTTTCCATGGCTTCCAGAGAGTTTCTGAGCTGTTCCGACTGGTGAAGCCCTACAGGCACCCAGATGCAGAGGGGAAACTTTCAGCTCTATTGGGAAGACACATAGTATAATTAGGAGTCATAATTTTGTCTTTAGGCATTCAGCTTCTACCTAATAGTGCCTTTTCATTTAGAAAACTTGTCGATGTGACGATTGCCAGTTCCTGCGAAAGACAGGGAGTAAAATTCTGGGTTGGCATTAAAAAACCTGTGTGGTACGACTTCAGTCACTTCTACCCTGGGACAGAAATAGTCTCACTGAATTTTGGCTGTTTAATGGCGTATGGCTGATCTAGCCGTACAGTCTCCACCTTTACTCAGTGGTAAGAGACATCTGTAGGGTAATATAGGTCACCTATAGTCTAGAGGCTGGCCCTCTGGCAGAGCCTGCCTCCCTCTGTTTGCTGGAGAAGGGGCTCAGGCAGTTACCCGTGTCTCAAGCCAGAGGACAGGACCCACTGCCACCACCGCCAGCTACCAAGGAGTTTGGTTCTGCTTGAGGCTGGCAATGCAAGCGCCCACCGTAGCCAACGCAGAGAGAAATGCTGGTGGGGAACACTTCAATACATCCTAAAATCAGATTATATTAGGGGTGGAACGAAACATATCCTGGAGGAAAACCGAGTGGGATTTGAATGTGCTGTGTCCTGCATTACGATTTACAAACAACAACTGGGCAGGTATCAGGTCTGACATGTAACTGTGGGAGAGGGTCAGACTGAATTGCGTTTGACTGGCAGATGTGTGTCTGGGCACCGACACTGGCAAAACAATCACGAAGAATACTGGGAGCATTTGATTAGAAAGGGACTGCTTGAAAATGTTAGATTACCAGATCTGAAGGCCAGACCTTTAAGGTCATCTAGGTTGTCTTCTTATATGAAAAGAATTTCCTAATTATTTTTACTTCAAGCCCAAGTATGTTAAATGTAAGCTCTAATGCAAAAAGACAATAGGTAATCTGTCACACATACCTTGGTGAAATAGCCATAAAGTTTAAAAGGCTTAAAATAAGCAAGTATAAAAGCATACTGTGTTTTTTTCTTCTTCATAAAGATTTTTCAATTTTGTGTTCAGGGAAGCTTTTTACTGTAAGAATACAGTTTCTGATCTGCTCTTGGTTATATATATTTTGTGGGAAACGTGTACTGGGCCCCTTCTCTGCAGAGCCAGCCTGTCCCCAGCCTGTACCGTGCCCAGGGGTTCTTCTTCCCTGGGGCAGGACTTTGCGTTTGTCCTTGCTGAATTTCACAAAGTCCCTGTCTGCCCTTTTCTCCAGCCCGTCCGGGTCCCCTGGGATAGCAGCCCCAACCTGGGGGTGCATCAACAGCTCCCCTGGTTCGGTGTCGTTGCAAACTTGCTGAGAGAGCTCTCCATCACCTCCTCCCAGTCACTGATAAGGGTGTAAAAGAGCTCGGGTCCCAGGAGGGACTGTGGTTGTCACTGGGCTCTGGGTAGAGTACGACCCAGTAACCACGTCCTTCTGAGCAGGGTCGTCCAGCCAGGGTTTTACCCATCTGGTTGTCCCCGTAGTTGAAGCAGAACTTCTGGACCGCAGCATGTGATTAGTGATGTCACATCAGAAGTGAACAGGGAAACAGTTAAAATGTAACAAAAGGAAAAAATAGCTTTTTGTGTCCTTTTTTTCAGAAGGCTGTGCAGTTTCTCTGTTGCATTTAAACATTTTTCTTACGTTTTTCCTGAACAGAGGCAAAGAAATATATTTCTAGTGTATTATACAAAAGAATATAATACTCATCAGCTGCTAAAGAAAAACACTTGTGAGACAGGCAACATGTATAATATTTAAAATCGCTGTCACTGATAATCTTGCTTTATGTCATTCAAAGCTTTTAAAGCCGCTTTCTGAGTAGGGATCAAATGTGTAAATGATATTCATGTTACAGTCAGTCTATAACTCTGATTGTCACTGTGATTTGCAAAGAGAAAAGTATAGGCATTCACAGCAACCTAAATAGTATTTTCTTTTTCTCTTTGTTATAATCAAACGCTCACCTTTCGATTCAAAAAATCTAATAATGACTAATGGGCAATGATCTTCTGGATTAGCAGCAACGCATTCAATATCTCTTTGAGCAGTGATTACCATCTTTTGGGGGGGGATATCAATTTAAAGGTCAAGTGCTTTCATAAAAAAGGTGATTATCCAGTATTTCATATGTTGAACAAAAGCTTAGCAAGATTCATTGTGTGTCAGTTTCTTTTGTATATAGCATATATGCAGCGAAATGGATCGCTTAATTATCTACCTACCTGCCTTCAGGGAAGGTATGTGACCATGAATAGAAGCTGTCAAGTAGGTACTTTGCTTTGCTTATGATATTTAATCAATTACTGTAATGATTGCAGGTTATAAGTTGGCTTTTTAAAAATAGGCAAAAATCTAAATTACTTTTGTGCGAGCAGCCGGGGATTTGGTTATAAATGGGTGATTTTATTGGGAATGGAACGTGGAATGAAGATGAAAGGGAGAAAGGAACATAATAGGGCCAAACTCATGGCTGATCCCTTTCTCTTTCCTTTCAATTCTTGTACTGTTCTTTTGCAGTCTAGAAAAGTATTCTGTTTCTCAAATGTGATAAAAATGGCCAGGGCTATATTTAGAACAAATCCAAGCAAGTGAACTTGAAGGTGTTTTTATCCACTCTTTTTTTTTTAATTACTGTTATTTTTTCTGGTGGGTTTTTATTGGTTACTTTTCCAGTTTAATATAATGGGAGCTATCTTAAATATATTCAATCAAAATTTCTAGCAAAACCATCACATTTCTGTTTTTTCCAACTCTTTTTCTCTCTTTTAAAGTAGCTTTCTTACAGCTGAAGAAATCCTCATCTGTAAATATGGATTACTGCCTTAGTTCGTACACATTCGTTCTGTTTGTGGATTTTTTTTTGGATCACATCCTTTTTTCTACTGATGTGCCTACCACTTGCCAAATAATTCATCTGTGTTTGGTCTACTGCATGTCAAGAAATGCTTCCTGTCGGTGGTTTACTGCTGGGTCTTTGTGGCATTCTGTTGGTCACTTTAGATGGCATTGTCCCTTCGTAGGACAGAAACTTTTAAAATTGGATAGTAATAATTGATGCCCAGAGAATATACTGGGAGTACTGGAGAGTTAATAACCTTCATTGCTCTTCAAACAGAATTCTGTGTATGCAAGAAAAAGGTCTTTGTGTGAAGTACAGCTATTGCTTGGACCTTTGTACAGAGATCGACACTGAGAAGCGAAAGGTATATACCTGAGTGACCACACGTTGGGAAGGTTTTTATCAAACGCTTTTGATAAATCAAGTGGTTCTTACCTTTTTTTTAAAGCAAAATGTCTCTAAAAATATAATTTCCAGATTAAAAGTCCTATTACAGTTGTAGAGGGTATCTCATAAATACTTCAAACATCCCAAGTAGGCTGGGAGTTGTAATGCCTTTCTCATTTCTGCAGACTAACTGAGGATAACCTATTTTATCTGCTGAGGGGGAGAGGAAGGAGATTGGGAGTTTTATAACATCGCAGATCAATATGAAAAAAAAAGAAAAAGAAAAAAAACCCACGAGTTTTCATTAGTGTTATTGTATATTAGTCCCACTGCACACATGAAAGTTTTTCTTTAATTATATGAGAGATGAGTACCAACACAGTGAAGATAATTCACTTAATGTACACTGCCAAAAATCTGTGTTTGGTTTTCGGTCCCTGCAGAGTGTTATTACCTGGTGCCTAGGTGAACATCCGTGTTTTAAACAATAGGCATTAGCTATTCTTGAGCTTTGTTGCTTTTTTTTCTAAAAGGTTTTCCTTGTGGCTGCACACATGGTAAATCTTTAACTTCAAGTGTCCTTCTGTGGTGACCAACTAAAATATTAGCAAAATAAATGTTTTATGGGAAAACGTTGGCAGAAACCCCAACAGAAACAGGTGGTATTGGGTTATTTCAATATAATGTAATGATGCAGCCAGGTTTCCATCTGGACAGCATGTGGTTGTGTCTACTTAGAGAGTATCAAAGAGTGTGAGTATGCACCAGGGATAATGGTGGTGCACAAAAGTGTAGCTGGATGGCTACTTTACAAAATAATAGTCAGGGTTCTAGGTCCTCTGGGTTAAATACTTTTACTGTCAGAATCTGAATTTCTTCATAAAATATTAAAGATGAAGCAAACCTCTGACATGCAATACTGAGCCATGTAATTATAAGGCAGTTCCTGGAAGCCAAGTATTGTTCACATTACAGCTAGGCGTTTATTATAAAAGAGTTCATTACCCTTGGAAGCTAAGACATATTTCAAAGAGGCTGCCCTGGAACAGAGGCACTTTCAGCAAGCTTTACTATATGAGGAAAAAAGCCCCAAGCAAGCTGATCAGAATATAGTTAGGAAATAGGAGGGGAATTAGTGGATACATGACTGCTGAGAGCTGAACCTATACCTAGTGGACCAGATACACATCTGAAGTAAATGGCTCCATCTTCATTGACTTCAGTGTAGGCAGGCTGAATTACTCCAGGTAAGGTGTTTGTAGCCTGGTACCAGAGGTGGTTTTCCTTTTGGCTGGCAGGTGCTCTCACAAGCCACAGGGCACACTTTGCAAAGATATACCACAGACCGTCTTCACATCTGTGTGCTCTCCGTACAGAGAGGCAGGCTAAAACTGATTACGTACACTGGCAAAGGCTTAACTGGGGCCAGGATTTAGCCTGTTGCATTTAGGGGGCGATTTCCAAGATACCTTTGTAAAATACCTTTTTGTGGGCAAGGGTGTAAGAGGGGAGTTTGTGGGGTAAGAGAAGAAGGAGGAGAAACAAAGTTGAACTCCCTTGGGGCTGTCAGCAGAGGCAGAGTTGACACAGAGCTGTTTCCATCACTTGGAAGCGTGGAGCAATGTATCAACTCTATCCCACGGGAAACAGGGCTGTTAATGAATACACAGGGCCTGATTCTTCACTGCCTTTGTATTTTGTGCACGTTTAGCCCTGGTTTACAGTATCAATCAGCTTGATAGCGTTTGACACTCTGTGTCATTTGCTCAGCGCAAGTGTAAATCATGGAAGCAGGGCTGAGGAAAATTAAGACCAGGTCTCAGGCTGCCGTGAATCACATAGCCTTGTGGTCTTCTCTGATGATCCAGTGACTTGCGCCAGCTGAGGAACTGGCCTAGGCACTCTTTCTCTGCTGATCTATCACTCGTATAGACGTATGTGTTAACAATCTCCATTTCTCTTTTTCCCTTGCCCATGTATGACCTGATTACACTGGAAACGGTTCTTTCTGCCAGGGTGAAGAACCACCCAAAAGTTTAGGGTGCTGGCCAGCAGCACTTGGCAGCTAGAGATCAGCATACTGCTGCCATTAATCGGTAGTACCACACAGAGGTGCCAAGAGCCGTGGAAAATATGAGATGACATCCAGCAACTGATGAATGCGATGATTAAAAGATCAGCAAAGTATTTAACAGTAATGGGTAGTGGACAGTTTTTGGAAGAAACAACCCTTTCCTTTCCATTCAGTTGATATTAAAAAAAATAAAAAGTACATGCTCCTGACACTGGAGATAATACCTCTTTGTGCCAAATATAGGTCCTTTCCCCCTTTCCTGAACAAACCTGGCATTTCTCATGTGTAATGCCTATATGGAGAAGAAGTGTAATTAGAACAGGTACCAAGGGCCAGGCATCTCAGGCCTTGATCCAGATCACTTAGGAAAATCAGGAACTTCACCTACAAGTGACATCTCATTGAAACTGATGTTATCTCACATCATGAGATGAGGATGAGAAGAACTAAAATGTCCCTGATCTGAGTGTGACTATGTAGGATTGGGAAAAAGAATGGGGAGGAGGATACGATCAGCCACCAGCCTTACTTATAAAGCCCTGTCCATCTCCTGCCTCCGTCATGTTGCTGGAACAGCCCTTTGCCACTCGCCTTTGCAGTGCTCTGTGCCTAAAACCAGCCTGTGACCATAGGTAGACCAAAAGTATAGTACTGCATGCCTAGAGTTTGAGAGTCCTGAGAAAGTAAGAGGAAATTTGGTACATTCACTCCTGCTCAGAGAATTTTTCATTCAGAGAATCCTGTCTGGGGAGGGAACATGGTTGCTTCAGATCTGGAAACAACCGTGCAAGTGCAGTGGTGCCTCCCCTGAGGAGGCTGTCAGCTGACAGTGAGCAAGTGCCTGGTGTTGCGAGGAGGAGAAGGAAACCAGTAATTCTCTGGAGGAGCAAGAGCCTTAGCTGTAAAAACAGTCCTAATTTTTGGCCCAGTATCCCCTCCTGCCACACCTGTATTAACAAGGAGAGCAACTCCTTCGGGTGCTGCGTCAGGCTGAACGAAAATCATTACCCTCCGCTTGTGAGAACAGAGCAGATGGTCTCAGCGCTGTTCCAAGTGTGTGGGAGATTAAGTCATGAAACACACATCAGGGGAGGGAGATTAAGGATCTCTGTTGGGTGACACAAGAGTGAATGAGCTAGTAAGCAGTGCCGTAGTTTCTGCCGGCACAGCATCTTCTCTGTGCTGTGGGACAGGAAGCCTGAAGGTGTTAGTGGAGGAGATGTGGTTCCCATTCCTCTTGATGTTGGCCCTTGTGGTGGAGCTGGTACTCCGGTGGGATTTGTTTTAAAGGTGCAACTGGTTGTACAGGGAACAAACAGCCAGAGGATCTCCATCATCACAAATGGACCTGTGACTTTGCAGAGCTTTTGTTTTTCTTATTAATATGCAGAGTGACCTGTGTAAGTAGTGCTGTGATTAGGCCACAACAAGTCAATGGTCATGACCCCCTAAAACATTTGGTCAAGCTCTGGGCCTCTTTATGGTGCGCATGGTCCATAAATATTGTTCCTATCAAAAAAGTAGTGGAGGTTCCTTAGCTGTCAGCCAACCTCTTTTGCCGACAGCCCCATCCAGCCTGGCCTTGAACACTTCCAGGGATGGGGCATCCACAGCTTCTCCAGGCAACCTGTGCCACTGCCCCACCACCCCCACTGGGAAAAGTTTCTTCTTTCTATCCAATCTAAATCTGCCTTCTTCCACTTTCAAGCCACTGCCCCTTGTCCTATCACTTACAGGCCCTTGTAAAAAGTCCATGCCCAGCTCTCCTGTAGGCCCCTTTAGGTACTCTAAGGCTGCTCTAAGGTCTCCCTGGAGCCTTCTCTTCTCCAGGCTGAACCACCCCAACTCTCTCAGCCCGTCCTCATAGCCAAGGTGTTCCAGCCCTCGGATCATCTTCATGGCCTCCTCTGGACTCGCTCCAACAGGTCCGTGTCCTCCTTGTGCTGAGGACCCCAGAGCTGAAGGCAGTACTGCAGGGGGTCTCACCAGAGCGGAGCAGAGGGGCAGAATCCCCTCCCTCCACCTGCTGGCCATGCTGCTTTGGCTGCAGCCCAGGACACAGTTGGCTTTCTGGGCTGCCAGCGCACATTGCCAGGTCATGTTGGGCTTCTTGTCAACCAACACCCCCAAGTCCTTCTCCTCAGAGCTGCTCTTGATCCATTCTCTGCCCAGCCTGTGTTTGTGCTTGGGATTGCCCTGACCCATGTGCAGGACCTTGCGCTTGGCCTTGTGGAGCTTCATGAGGTTCGCACGGGCCCACCTCTCAAGCCTGCCCAGGTCCCTCTGGATGCCATCCCTTCCCTCCAGCCTGTCAGCCACACCACACAGCTGGGTGTCGGCAAACTTGCTGAGGGTGCACTTGATCACACTGTCTATGATGCCGACAAAGATGTTAAACAGTGCTAGTCCAAATCCTGACCCCTGAGGAATGCCACTTGGCACCAGTCTCCACTTGGACAATGAGCTGTTGACCACAACTCTTTGAGTGCGACCATCCAGCCAGAACTTTGCTTAAAGATCTTTGGGAATGGATCCAGTGGCTCCCAGGGTGACAAACCCCACCTCTCCTCAGAAACGTGTTGGATGCAGGAGAGTCTCTTCCTGTTCCCAAGAGGGAACGACTTCATAGTTGCTTTTGAATGAATTTGAAGGCGCCCCACTCCTGTTTTGACAGATGTAAAACACCTGCTATTTGCTGAGTTGAGGTGGTACCTGTGTCTGCCACCATGGTTTAGAGGTCTGCATCTCAAAGAACCTTTGGTTCATTTTGGGTCTATGTGGAGTGGAGAAAGCCTGGGCAGCTGGACTCATTCCAAAGCAGTTCGTCAATCCGTAATGTTTTCAAGAAAGTTTTATTTTGCTGCTGTGTCTACTAAAGAGTTTAAGGCTGCCCTGGCAGAGGATCAAAACCTGTGTTATTTGGTACTGTGCTGACTTCATAAGGGTTTGCAGCATGGACTCAATTAAGTCTAAAAAATCAGGAAGGTGTGTCTTTCTGGTCTTCACATTAAATGCATACTGTATCTGAAGTATTCTGGACTTGAACATATGCCATGTTTTGAAGCCAGTATATTTGAAGGCCCACAAAGAAATGTACTATGCTACATATCATATATCTCCTGGAAACAACCTAAGTTATAATTATATCTTCTCCTGCCATGAGAGATGCTAGTAAGTACTTCCAGTAAAAGAGCATACAAAGGTGAATCCGAAAAGCAAGGGCAAAGAATTGTAGAATATTATTATTTATCATTGAGTAACATTGCAAAACTCTCCGTCTTCATTTCATTGGAACCCTGGCTGAGTGTTGAAAGACATAATAAAAACAACCAGTATATTCTCATTTTTCTGTGTGAAAAGATGAAGTCATGGCATATGGTCAGCTCACCAGTGCTGTTAATAATAAACCACAGATAATTAAGCACTGATTTATTCCTCTATGTAAGTGAAACAAATTGCTTTAACGGCTTTTGCTGAGGACCATCTAGTCAGATGGATTATGTATAGGAAGTTCAAACTAAAAATTATTAGAGATCATATTTCAGTGTGGTGGAGGTTTATGGTAGAAACAATTAGAAACCTAACAGAATGTGTCCTGTATTCTCTTTGATGGAAAATCAGATATTAATCTGGGGAAAAGTCTAATTCTCAACACAGCTGCTCCCCTTGCTCTACTGCACCAGATTTAAGCTGGATAAAAATGGAAACATGTTTAAAAAATTGATCATAGCTTATAATAGCAATAATCACCTTGAAATTGGTTGTTACTACAGTTAATGAACAGAGTATTAGAGCATAAAACGCCCTCAGATTCCCTCAGGCTATTAACTAACAAGCTGGTTGTTAACTGCTGGTCAGATAGTAACTTTATTTGGTGACTGTCTTTCAAAGACACGGAGCAGGTCCTGGGAAGCCGTGGGATGGGGTGGGGTGGGAGGGGGTGCTTGCCTGGGGTAGTGGCAGGAACAGAGTGGGACCTTGGATAGACGATCTCCATTGCGAGACTCCCCTTTCCCCAAATCTGTAGTCCAGTTCCTCCAAAGCATCCTTATCCATGGATGTGAAAGGCATGCCGCTGGCTGTGAGCTCCCACCAGAGTTTGCCCAGGGGAGGTTTTTCCCCCAAATGAGGCAGGGCAGCCTGTGGTGGGGTGCTGGGGGTCCTAGGCACACAGCCTCTGGGGCACTTTGCAAGCACCGGCTTGGCTTGGCTGGGTGGGATGGAGAGAAGCCTGCCCTTTACAGAAAAGTGTCCTGGCATTTTGCACTCTTACTGGTAGCAATACTGCATCGTGGCAACAGAAAGAATGGCACCAAATTTAAATCCCAAAATAGGATAAAAAAAGGGAATGAATTCTAGGCTTTGCCCCTAAGCACATTCAGCAATGGGTGCGGTCTGTACACAAAAGCAAGTTCCAGCTTTTTAAAGCTTTTGCTGCCTCTGTGTTTATATTTGTTTTACCCATTTTGCTTTTTGGTTTTGCCAGTCAAATATCTTTCGACACTTGGAGGAAAGGCTCCCCATTCAGGTACCAGCAGGACATTAGGTAAGCTGCTTGTGAGCTGAGCTGCACCTTCCTTCAAAGACTGCAGATCTTCCTGTCCTCTGAACTGAAATCCTCGTTCTGTCTGGTGATATCAGACTGCCATGAGCTTTCCAGCAATGACTCTACCAATTTTTTGTTTAAAAATTTTTGGCGCACACAATCCAGTTTCTCCAGGAGGCCACCAGGTTTAACAACGTTATTTCAGACTATGAAGTTGCGTGTATCAGATAGCCTCGCCTTGCAGAGAGGGACCTTCACTGTTCATGTCTCCTGTTTAAGCTTAGCCAGGTCATGCCACGATGCTTTGCAAGTTCTCTCTCGTCTTCAAGTTAGAAAATTTGTAGGAAGATGTACAGTTGCAAAAAAGATAGGAATGGTTCAGTTTATCATACTGAGCGTTGCGTAATCTATGTTCGTTTTTTGTATCGCTTACATACTTTCTTACAAAATCCTATCTGACGCGGAGATAGTGCTTTAGTTTGGATGCTCATTGCTTTCTGACGTGTAAAGTAGTAAGGGGCTAATAAAATGATATCACTGGAATTGCCTTCGCTAACCCAAAGATTCAGTTTTGCCTACTGGGGTTTTCTGGTGTTCGTAAATTTATGGTTTACTAGTCAAAGCTTTGGTATCTTTGGAAAACTTAATGTCACAGAGCATTTATGACTAACTTGGTGTCTTGATCCCAGGGGTCTGAAGTAATAGGAGCAAATTTCACTATTGCATGTGCTATATTTAGGTATTTTTTCAGCACCGTTGGGGCCCTTGTTCCTAGAGAAGTAGCTCTTTACCAGAACTAGTTGAAATTTGTGGCAGCAAATTTTTTCCCATGACATGTGACGTGTCCTCGACATAAAAAATGCATATGTAAAAAAGTGGGTGATTTTGATTAAATTTCTGAGTATTTGATGGGAAAGTTTAAAACAAAACATTTTTTCTTGACTAATACCTGGCTTATAGCACTAGAGAGGTTTGTTGTGCAGACCACCACAAGCTTTTTATGGGGTTTAAAAGCAGTTTATATCATGCTACAGCTTCAAATATAATTATGCTAGCTGAGAAAATGCTTTGCAGACATAAAACTCCATGTGTCAGCCTATAGTCTCGATGTCTTAGGTGCAAGAAGGACAGGCTGCTTCAGTGAGGCATTTCAACCCCGTGCTCTGAAAGCCGACTCATTTCCAGGTTGCAAATACTCCGTGGTCTGTTGTGACCTTTTAAACTTTCCTAATCAAATTGAAGAGAGGCAACTTGCTGAGTGGAATCTCTGTAGAGTGGAAGACTTAAAATAGCATTTTTTTTTCTTTGTTTTTACAATATTCTGGCATAAGTTATTCTAATTTAATTTTCCATGATGGTGTCAACCACTCTTTTCTCCTCCTTCACGAGCCATACCATCCTGCAGGGTCTGGCAGCTCACCCGGGGCTGTGGGGCAGGCTCCGGCAGAGGTGGAAGGCTGGGCCCCATGGCTTGGAGGAGCTGTGGGGTTGCCCGGCTTGGCTCAGGGAGCTGCAGCCCAGTTTGGGGAAAGCTATGGCACAGGCTGCTACACCAAGGTAGGGAGCTGTGAGCGGGGCAGGGACCGGGCAGTGCCTGCCTCACCAGGGTCCCATCCCACGGCAGTCCCTGAGCTGGGCTGTGGGGCAGCAGCAAAGGCACAGCAGGCACTGGTGGCAGACAGATGGAGTAGGGCCAGGGTGAGAGGTGCAGTCAGTCCATCCATTAAGGGCAGGGGCAAGGTGGTTGGGAGTCCCAGGTGAGGCCCATCAGGGCAGTTAAGGCTCATTAGTGCACTCAGGAGCCTGAGAGCAGGATGTGGGTTTCCTTGGGTCTCTCTTTCTTCCTAGGGGAGTTTCCTGTCTATAAAAAAAGAACTCTGATTTTCTAAACAGAAGAAGGACTTTTGTGGGTGTGTTGAAGGTAGGCATGTAGGACAGCCTGTTCCTAGGGAATATTTAAATCTTGATGGTATGATATTGTCATTAATAGTATCATTTGAGGAAAGTGAGAACAATATTTCTACCTGTAGGTGTTTTGCCGTGACACATCGTGCATGTGGAGAAGAACAGAGGGATGGACTGCAATCTCCATGAGTGAAAGCGGGACTGTGACCCTCCAACTCCTCTCTGGATGTTCTCCTCGGGCAGGAAAATAAGCAGTAAGTCTCTGTCTTCTTTATATCTGACTTTCATTTTATCAATGGAAATGTCTGTGCTAAGTGAAATGGTGTGGATTTTTTTGAAGTCTGGGTTTTGTTGGCTCAATGTGACAAAATTTAAACCCATTTGAATTCAGTTCAGCTTGAACTGAACGGTTTCTTCTTTTTTTCTTAGTTTTCATTCAGCTGCCAAATTGAAAATAAATGATTCACATAGTGCTACCTGACAGTTTGCTGGAGAAATAGTCTTCTGAAAAATGTAGAATCTTGTTTTGAAAAAGGTCTGTAGTTTGCTCTATGGAAGACAAAATGCTTCATCCAGAATTGAATGAAAACTGTAGAAGGATTGCAGTAATTTAATGGGTTTTATCCCACGTCCTGTTACACTTTCTCTGTAGGTACAGCTACTCATTGCTACCTAATGAGCTCACTCTGCTGATCTAAATGCCCAGGTTCAAATGCAATCGAAAGTACAGTGATGTTGTTAAAATGTAAACAGGATTTTCTGTTTCTGTGTTATAAACTACCTGAAACCTTTCAACTAAATGGGTCATTCGGTTTCTGCTGTGTTGTGCTTGAGGTGCTGGAGTTTGCTGTTACAGGAAATCAAATGGGTTGTACTTATCACAAGTAAGTTGAGGGGCCAGAGCAAGGCTTTTTGGGTTTTGGTTTGGTTTTTTGTTTGTTTAAAACAAAGAGTTTTAATGACAATAGTTTTGTTCAATATTAACAAGTATTAAGAGAACTATGTCCAGCAGCCAAAGTGCAGAAAAAAGTTCCCCTCTGATTGGGGTACTTACCAACCTTACATCAAAACCAAAGTGGAAACCTGTCTAAGCCAGCTGATCTTTCAGATGATCGTATTTTGATCCAGAGAACAAAGCAAGAGTATAAAGCAGCTACAGAAAAAGGCACGTATGGAAAAAACACTTTCAGGGTTGAATTTACTTCTAGTTTTAATTTTGAGTAAGAACTCCATTGCCTATAGCCTTATTTCAGTAGGACTGTAACAAAAGTACACTTTGGTGTGAACAAGGCTACTTGATCTTGCCTTCAACTAGCCTGCAGATAAACTTGATTTTGGTATAGCACCCCAATCCTTAAGGTAAGTACCGTAGAGGGATTTTTCTGGTCATGTTGAAAAGTCAAGAAATATCTTTGTTTCTCCTGACTCTTTTACTATAACTGTTAAGGAAATTATTTGCAACATAGCAGTTGTTACATCTTCTCATCCCCACAAGTATAATGAACTGGTATTTTACTACTAAGCTCTGTTTCCTCTACTAATGGTCTGCAAGGAGGTATTTTCCTGAAAGGTTACTGAAACCTGGAGAGAGAGAAAAAAGCAAAACTGAGCAAGTGCAGTTACTGATTTGTTTCAGCACTGTAAAGGCGTTGCCCTTAGTCACTTTATTAAGGAAGCAGCTTTCTGGGAAGAACTGGTAGCAGAAGAAATGACATCATGGACCAGAGAGGAAATTTAGGAATTGGAGTAGAGACACCAGGGGCCACAGCTGGAGGTATGAAGATATGAAAACTGGGATAAGTTTGAATTTCTCTAATTCTCTAAGCTATGCAGAGTAGACTTGAGAGAAAGAGACAAAAAAGCAGCTTAATGTGAACATTATTTCCAGAAACATAGTTTTCCCCATGAAGTTTAAAACTTTCTTGATTCTGTGTGAAATGCATCTTAGCTGGAGTGGAAGAATGGTAGGCTGGGGCCAGGTTTTTGAGAGTCTCTTCAGAGATGCTCGTGGTGAGGCTTTTAGACCTCGGTTAGGTAACAAAATAAGGATGAGACTTCCCAAAGAGGGAAGAATAGACTTTTACATCAACTTCAGCATGCAATAAGCTTGCTTTAGCAAAACAGAGGTGACAAGCAGTTGTTAGTTCCTTCTTTGACCTTCACTGCAATAGTTTTGTGTTCTGGCTTAGACAAAAGCCCTAATTCCCCCATCAGCTCTGTTTTGGGAAAACAAGAAATTGAATGAAATCCCAGTGTTGAGTCTTATTACAGTTTTGCCGTTCAAGAACCCTGATGTTAGCAATGCTCTTTTCAAGCTGCTCTGTGAGTATTTTTCTTCCCCAATCACTTTCTTCTTTTTCTTGGGTCTGTTTCCAGCTGAGCTTCATTGTGTTTTCACTGGAGTTCTTGGCCGAGTACCACTTGTACTTACCCAGCCCTCACAGTAGCAGAGTTTAGTTAACTCCCGCTTCTTGTGTTGTCCATCGTACAGCATGTGGCCTACCCATATAATCTCTTAAGAGACCTACCTGTGCGTGCATCTGTTCATACAAACAGTGTGTCATAATTCAGTACGCACCGTTGAGTGGTTGTAGCTGATGGCAGCAGAAGCAAACCGGTTGTGTTAAGTAACAGACTTTATTAAAACTAGCTGCTTTAGAAAAACTGCAGATTCATATTATATTAAACTTTTAGAGTAACTGGTCTCCTGGAGCAGTACATTTGTTCTGTAATGGGGTTTAGATTTGCACTTTAATATAAAGTTCTGCTTGTAAATAGTTTATAAAAGTTAATAATTAAGAAGTGCTACAGGTATAAACGGCTTGGCCTGAAGTGTAGACTCTACACAGATCTCTTCAGTACTAAGTAATCACTTGTTTAGATACACCTCACCCTTCCATAGCTTACCTTTGTGTTTTGGAGTTACTCGTGTCTCTGCCTCTACCTTCCACTCCTCTTCGCAAAACTGGCATGTTCTTATAGTGCCGTAATGGAAAAATTGGTCCAGGTGAACAACAGAAATGGGAAACATAAGTTTCAAAAAAATTATTTATTACTTCTGTTGTAGTATTCAGCGAAACTAAACTCTGTGCTTAACTAATCTCACCTTTCTCACCCAATTTTTGTTGTACTAACAGAGACATACATAACACATGGTTAAAAACGTGCTTCAATGTTAGACACATCATACATGTAATGGTTAAACACCTTTATGGAGACTGACTTTCTGGGATCGTTAAGAGACGAAACAGGCTCATCAGGTCTGCTTGCT
>NW_009623925.1:158837-173568 GCF_000690535.1 Cariama cristata | reverse complement strand
TTTCCCTGTGTGTTGTCACTGCTCCGTGGGTCTGGATGGGGGGGTCTCGGGTAAGGAGTCGCATGCAACTGCCTCGGGTTACGTACCTGCACCCTGCCTGGCCCAGGACTGGACATCGAGACCAGCAAATGATGGTGCGGCGCGCGCACTTGGAGTAATTATGTGTTTGGCTCACAAGTGGGGAAGTTTTGCTACTCCCTCAGACAGTAATTGTATTCAATCTCCATGTTTTAAAGTCTTAACTAATGATCCCTAAGATGGACTTCTCCCCAACCTCATTAACTAATTAAACAATTCAAAATAAAGAGTTATTCAGGCTGCAAAATATTGCTGAGAGGGCCTTTAGTGCAAACATTAGCATTTCCGCAGAATCCATAACCATTAGAAAACAGAAGCACGATGCCCCAGACAGTCCTGTCTTTATCATTGCAATATGCTCTGCTATTACACGTTAGCACGTTTTATACAGTGCCTCTCCTGAGTGTACGGGTCTCTGTGCCCCCCCGGACATCACGCGTTGCTGCTTGCGTCTGTTCTTTTCTCCATGTCAAATCCTGCAGCGGGAGTGTGGGAAAAGCAGCAGCGACATTGGTGTCTTGCTGCTCTGCCGCAGTTTTACTGCAACTTGTTTGCAAGTGTGTGATGCTTGAGATGTTGAAAGGGATTTTTTTTTTTTCTTCTTGTTGTTCCTCTTGCTGGCAGGAAGAGCAGGGTAATACTTTGACTGAATGAGAATATTGTGTACTTCTCTCTCTGAGTATGCCGTGCAAAACAACTTGTTGTCAGACACTGCAAAGCTACCAGAGAGGCAAGATGAGGAAATGATGCCATGAACAGAACATTACTGTTTTCAGGAGGGCAGAGAAAATTTGAGGGGAAGAAACATATTTGTGGGGAGGTTGTCCAATAGAGCATGTGATTTTGCATATGGTTTTTCTAGACTGCTAAATACACAACAACAGTGAGAACATGGTTGACATTACTAATAGTACACAGTACTTTTACAGTGGTGTCGGAAGTGAGTAATTCAAATCTTTCAGATGGACTAAATACAAAGCAAAGTTAACATGCAAATACTGTGGGTTTTACCCTCCCTAGAGCTGGCAACAGCTCTCCAGTAATTTTTTCAGTTGGTGCCAGACACCACTTAAGAATAATCTGGAGTGATTTAGATGAGTTTGGAGCAGGTAGGACTGAAGTTTGCATGATTGATGTGGACGGATAAAATGGAGAGAATGAGCTGAGTTGCAAAACATTGAATTGGGGAATCTGTCACCATTTGGTTTGCTCAAAGCGACATCGCCTTTGGAAAAGTAGCACTATCCAGCATCCTTGTGGAACACAACAAATTTAAGAAAAGTGGTTGCTTAAAGCACTAAAATGATTGTATTAAGCAAAGGAGGTACACCGTGCTTTGTAGTAATGTCTGTGGATCTACGCCTAATCTTGTTAGAACTGCCGAGAGCCGTGGGCCAGCCCTGCTCCCCATCAGAGAAGGAAGAAACAGATCCCGATTTGATCAGTGGAGTGAGGGAAGGAGAACTTGTCTGCCCCAGCCCCCTGCCTACACAGATCTGCACAGATGCTCGCCCTGTACCTTGTCCTTTCCTGCACGTGTGCCTGAGACTGCAGAAGTTGCAGACCTGGCTGTGGACATTTTCCTACCGGTTTCTCTTTTAACACAACTTGGTTGAGATATTTTTTTTTATTTATGTTAAAGCTGCAGAGCTGAAATCATAAGCTTTAAACAAAAGGTCACTTTTTATTTACGTGCACTTTACGAGCGTGCTGTTATAGGATGTAATAGCTCTTTGGATGTTAACTTCTTATTTATGCTTAGCTTTGATGTAGCCATATGCAAAACATTGGAAATGCAGTTGGAGAAACGGAAAGGGTGAGTGAAAAATAGCTGTAAGCCTGAGCTGGGCTCTCGGTTTTGTAAAATGCCGTTTTAATAAATAGTAACTGTTCTAGGTTGTCTCCCTGTTGAAGGGTCTCGAGAGAAATTGTGAACAAAATTGGTGCACCCAAATGTGCTACTGTTCCTATAGTTCAGTGATCATAACTATTTTTCATGAAAATTAGACTTTTTTTGTACTTTAACATGACAACCTCCTTTTTAGGAAGGGAGGTGGATTTAAGGTGCATTTTCAGTACTTTTCACTGGTGTTTTTCACCATCTTTCCTTCATTGCAAATCTACATGGAATGCGATCCAAGGATTAGACTGTTCAGTGCCACAAAGTGATCATAACTAAGAAAAGAATGATCATACTGAGTCAGACCCAAAGGTTTGTGTAGTTGTGCATTCAGTGTCAGGCGTGGGCAGATAACTATGAAGGAATACAAGAAGCAAACATAAATCTTGAACTGCACATCCCACAAAAAGTCAATTCAGACTTCTCAGAATTCACAACTTCATTTTGAGCAGGTATCTCTTCCTGAAAAAATCTTAATATTATTGTCAAAGGGAGCTACTAAGAAGTATGTTGAGGGCAGCTCTGTATATGTTCAGATCACAAAGGTTATTGTATTGCCAGAGTTGGCTCCAGAACTGGGGTCAGATTTTTAGTGATTTTTTTTAGTCCTAGTGGTTCCACTGATTGGAGAATGCTATGTTGATCTGTGTTTGGGTCAAGGATGTAGCCTGTAACTTTTATGCCGTTAAAGCTTATCTAAGTTTTCTGTTACTCCTTGGTGGATTTTATGGAGATGTTTTCATAATTACACAGATCCTTAGGGTAAGCTCCCATCTGATAAGCCTTTTTAATTGGTTTTGAACTCTGTATTCCCCTGTAGCCTTTCTCATGGGGCAGTAAAGTCCATACTCACTAATAAATGATTGAGTCACTCAAAGGGAACACAAACACTCTCAAATACATTATTCTTCCATATTGTTCTTTGAACTCTGTCTCAACTTCTTGACCCTTTACTCATAGCAAAGATTGTGCGTGTTCAGTGAAACCTATTTGTTGCCTTGCAGTCTGTAGCCCAGTCTGGGCAGTGTGATAGAGACTTTCAGTCTTCCGAATCATTTCATCATGGGTTTCACAGGATTCATTGGGCTACCCCCCAGCCAAGAACTGTCAAGTAGAACTCATTTTCCATCAACAGAGAGCTCAGCAAAATAAGGGGCCATCAAAATTAGTGGTGGAAGAGGCTTACTGAAAACCATCTTTTCTGCTCCTTGCAGATGGAGGACTGTGCCATACTGTAATATATTTTTTTTTTTTTTCCCCCAATCCTTTGTCTAGGTAGTTTCAGAAAGACTCAATCAGTAGGGCTCAGCCGTTTCCCTTGGGAGATTATTCCACAGACTAATATACCCACTTTTGCTAAATGTTTCCAGATAGCCATCTCTTTCCCCTCCACCCCTGTGCTCAGTTTCATCCCATCGCTTCTAGTTAGTTATACTTCCTTGAGCCAGCTGATACAAAATCTTTCCTATTCACAGGAAGAAAAAACACGACCCTTTCTTCTTTAGGAGGAAGAATCCAAGGCTTGACTTAAGGTGAAGCTTCTCCATTTCCAGTGTCTAAGGAAATTCCTTTCTTGCTTTCCCTTTTCTGGCAAGAGATGCAAGGGTTAATAGCTGGAGGTGCTTCACACAAACACCCTGAATAATCTATCTATATTATAAGTACTATATCCTACTGTAGCATTAAGTAGTTATGGAATAATGATGAGTACAGCCTGGAAGGTACCGTAATATGTCTTCACCCTTATCGTTTTGCAAGGTTAAATTCTATCTCTGTCAGTCCTGCAACAGAAGTCCTTGAACACCAGCTCAGTTCCATTGGTCAGTGATATTTTTTGTTTGTTTGTTTTGAGAGCACTCTACCAAATGCACTTGAGTCTCTGAACAAGGTGAATGTGAACTCAATCGTAGCCCTTCTTCAAAACCCAGAGAGGTTCATCCTGTGCCAGGGAAAAAGTCTGCTGTGCTGGGGGACGTTTGCTTTCTGACAGAGATATTTCAGTCTAAGGTTAATGTAGCTGGCTAAGCACCGAAATGCACTGAGAAAGCAACTATGATTTCAGACATGGGCTGTTGCTGGAAGTGGTTGAATGCTGTCATTTTTGTTCAAGATGAAGATAAAAACAGTCTCTGCATACTTACCTTTTTCCTCCTCACGTAGTATCTAGGGATACTACGGCTTTGGGAGAGCAATAGTGAGGTGGAGAACAACAGGGTAGGATTTAGGTATGTACAGCTGTGAGGCAAGAAAATGGGATTGTCTGCTTGAATTGCTTGGGCACAAGCCTTATCTTGAAAGCAGGTGTCTAAGGCAGATTAGCATGCAAGGAAGGCATGCCATACTGGGCAGTGTCGTCTGTCCCCTGCTCGTCCTTGAGGTCTCCTGTGCTAGCCTTTGATGCCAGCTAGCTTTGCATGGATGTTCTCCAGCCCTGGCACTCCTGAGGGCCTGCCGCTGGCTCTCTGAGGTGGGGCTGACCACCAGGTCTCTGCGCTCGAATCCCACAAGCTGGGACTGGGCTGTGCAGGTAACACTACCCTTTTCTCACCTGCTTGGAGCATCTGGCTTCAGCTTGATCTTGCCATAGGACAGTCTCTGGGATTAGGAAGCTTTTGCACCCTCCAGGTGCTGGAAGCTTTGAAGGCTCTGGCTGCTGGAAATGAAGGGTTTGGGTATCTTTGAGGTGGCAGCTATGCAGTGGCTTTGTGAGCATCGGTGTGGGAATAAATCATGTAAATGGAGTAGATTAAGTGATCAGGTTTTAGGTGCCACTCCCTGCAAGTAGGTGTTTTGCTTTGACTAAACAGTGGTAAGGAATCACTTCCACCTTTTTGCTCTATGTGAACTCCACTTTTTGTAGAGTAGGATTTGAACCTACCAACTCTGACTTTACTCAAACTGTACTGACAACAGTATTGAGGTCTCTTTTTTTATTCTCCTCTAGTTTGGCTCTGCTTCCCCCTTTCTATGCTTCTTCCTTATAATGTAAGAGTCAGTAGAAATGGTCTCCCGGAGGAAGTCTGTGTCCTAGAAGATACACTTTCTATATTTAATCATCCTTGGAGCTTTTATTTTGCTAAAGGACTAAAGTGACAGCCTTTGGAGAATAATTATATGAAACACCATGTGTGAGCAAAGTGTGAAATGTCTCCAGTACCAACTGAAGCTATAGATATTTTTATTAAATATTAATGCCATGCGTTTATGAAGGGTTTGCCAAGCAGATGTTAAGCTGGTCTTTGTGGTAATTTAATTGAGCAAGGAACATTTCCTGCCATTTTTATCAATGTCAGGCTTTACATGACATTTTAAACTAAAAATATAAAACAGAGAGAAAGCGAGAGAGAAATAATTAATAATCAGTTTCCATTCATGACTATCTGTTAATATTTCCCTTCAGAGGATTTAATGTTTCTCCTGAATGTTTTTCTTGGAGGCCGGTATGAATCTGAGCTAACCTAGACTCTGTGCAAATTCTTCCACAGGGCCTCTATCTGGAGTCTGGCCCACTCCTGCTAATGCAATTCTTACTTTTCTATTTGTAAAAAAGATAATGGTGATGATGATAATAAAAGCAAACGTTAAATTATTCTGAAGACTCTGACTATATGGGGCTCTGAAAATATCTGTGGATAGAGCCCTTCTTTCCTCTTCGGAGCATCTCTCAATGCTTAAATGTCACAGTGGGATCTTCCTGTACAAAAATTATAGATTGATTAAACTTACTGACATTATGCCTCTGCAAAGTGCAATGCTTTAACAAGATTTAGCATCATAAAGCATTTGATTACATACAACTCGTTGAGCAAAAATAAATAAGAAAAATAATAAAACAAAAAGGCAATTGAAATGTCTGTAGGTCAGGTGCAACATAATGAGCCCATTCACGAAATATCACTGAAGGCCCCCTCCTCACAAGTATGACGTTATTTACGTGGAAAAGTGTGGTCACACTTCTACCTTGTGTATGTTGTTTTAAATTTATGAAACTGTTTTTTTTCCCCAGACGTAAGTGGGCTTGTCTCAGTTACGTTCCCTAGAGACAACGTCCGCCCCCCTGCCCCGTGGGCGGGTGATGGCTGTGGTTGAGGTGACCAATTCTAGCTCCAACAGAAGAAGGAAAAAATAGATCATAATAAATCAAAGCATGGTAAGGCTGAGATGAAATGAAAAATCACCAGCTTGGTTTGTGGGTTTGACCTGCCTGCTTATAATGGCACAGGCTTCCCATCAGCTCTGGGAACTTCTGTAGGCACTTCTGAAATAGGTTACATCTGTGTTAAAGCCCCAGAACTGTGCTTTTCACCCGCTCTGCACTGTTTTCTGCCCCTGCCATGAAGGATGTATGGCAGATTCTTTTGATTCATCGGATGCATCTGAGAGGATCTTGCTTAAGGCAAGGAAGGTGCAGGTACAGGGTGGCTGCTGTAATGGGATTCTGATTTAATCCAGCAAAGGATCACTGTGCTCATTCCTGATTTCCAGTTAAATCACTGTAAGCCTAGCCTGTAGAGAAGAACAAGGAAAACTCCTTGGTGAGAGAACAGATAGTTAAGGGGGGAAAACTTGCCTGCTTTTACCTCCTAAAGACAAGTAGCTGATTGTAGTAAGTTCAAGGGTAAAGCACCAAACAAATCACCTTCCTTTGGCTTCTACAGTTGTTGTGACTGACTTGCGTGGATGTGTGCATGGTTGCCTACAAGGAGGGAAAATGGAGAGGGGGATGCAGTTTTGCAAACTACTTCTGTGCCACCCTTTATCGCTGATGCATTTGAATGCAGCAAATGTTGACTGCCAACACCTTGTTTGATAAGGTCGGTACCAAACCCAGATCTTGTACAGAAGACCTTGTATGTTATGCAGGCAGCACAAAAACATGGCGTTTCCTATATTTCCTGTAGAATAAACTCAAAACTCTTGCGGTACATGCGCTCAGAGATAAAACAGTGTGTTCATTTCTGTGCTCTATGCAAGATAGAGTTTATTTTACATGCTCTGGTGTTAGGTTTTCAGTGAATTGTCCTACTAGATTGATTTGAGATCAATATGTCTGGTTGACAGGATGAGAAAAAACTCTTTGTCAGTGTTGGAAGCAGGCCTAAGGTTTGATCAAACTATTTCTTTTATTATTACTTTGAAAGAAGGAAAAGGCTTAATACTTATTTGAGGTTCCTTATTGTCCGCTTACCTAGTTTTCTACTCATTTGACAAGTCAGCAGAGTGCTGAGCAGTACGACTGACAAACATGAAAACAATAATGAAACGCTGCCCAAATACTGGGTGTTCTGCTAAGTAGCAATTGACAGAATTATTCCCCAAACTCTGCAATGAGCTTTGAGTTTCTCCATCGTGCCTGGTGTCTTTCCAGCTTCTCTCACACTTATTTAATACCACTTGGCCGTATTCATTGCAATGTCTGCAGAAAAAGCTCTCCAAGAGGCTGCGACACAATGGGAATGTTTTGTATTCTGTAGGAGTCTGTATGCTGTAAAGAAACAGAAAACCAAGGAAGGGGCAGGCAGAGCTGTGGTGTGTTGCAAATATCTAGTGACCTTTTTGGAGGCCAAAGATTAATCTTGTAGTTTGGATCTCAGGTTTTGGAAGTAATCAGCAGACATTTTCCCAGCAGGCTTTCTGCCCAAGATTCTGGCTGTAAGTCATGTGGCTAATGCTGAGTCAGCATCCTTGATTCAGTGATGTTGTAGCTTAAAAACCCCCAAAATTGCAAGAAAATGGTTCATCATTGTCTCTTCTAACCTCCCCATTTTACGAGCACCTAGAATTAGAGGTTCTGCTGGCTGCGAAAGCTGAACTCTTCCTTTTATCAGCAAAGCCATGTCAGTAGCAGGTAGAACTCCACAGTTTACACTTCACATGACTTGTCACTTTTCTTTTTAATTTTTCCTGCCACAGTGAAAATGGCTTTGACTATGCAATGCTTTCTCGGTTTTGATGCAAAGATTAGAGGATTTGGGATTCTTGGGTGGGAGGTAAAAATAGGGGATAAAAAGGAGGTCAAACATCAAAGGTTTCCTCATCTCTTCTTTTTCTGAGCTATAACAAACTCCTGGAGGTTTTTCAGGACCTATAAGCCAGCTGCATCTCACTTGATCTTGTCAGTCATTGTATAAGGAGGAGTTCTCCCTGTATAAACAGGATTTCAGGCCGTATGTCCTGCCACCAGTGTCCCATTAGGTACGGCTTCCCAGAAGGGTGAAAGGTAGCATCCGTTGTTTTTTGTGTTGGTGTTTTTTCTGATAGGGAAACATATGGTGCATTTCAGTGTTCGGAGTTTATACATGTGAGCCCATACAATGGGCACACAGCTCCCATTAACTTTAATGAGACTTACATGCACAAGGGGGATGTACAGGCCACATCATGAAGCTCTGGCTTTTTGCTGTCTTGTGTTACAAGCTGTGATAAATTAATATGTATCTGTACTGCCTACTTCAGTCTGTCAGCTCCAATGTATTTTGCCATAGCTATTTTGACTGTTAACTGTACTGTACATCTTGCTTAGGAGGCTGTCTGGTGGGGAAGACAGACCAAGCTGCTTGGCCAGAGGCTTGAGTCCAACTCGGAAAATGAAGTGGGGTGTTGAAAGGTACTCGGAGGACACTGCGCGCAACCCAAAAGGCTGTACGCGCTATGGACACTGGAGGGGACAGGTCAGCATCTGGAATTTCTTGCCCAGGTTCTTGACTCTAGTGCTTTGTTTCTGAGCAAAGTCTATTGCTAAGACACTTCTTTTCACTGAAGTGAAAAGACACTTCTTTAACTGAAGAGTTAAACCCTAAACCAAGGTATCTGATGAGAATATTGCTCTCTGGAGCGCATGTCTACACTACTGGGGATTTGACAGCATGCTTCTAGCTTATAATAGGTAGGCTGTAGATCCAGCATCTCAAAATAAGGATCTTAAACGATAAGTGTCTGTGTCAGGGAGGTCAGGCTGACAGGGCCTGAACCTTGCTCGGGTTCAGAGGCCTGACCAGGCGTGGGGAATCCAAAGCCCAGGACTGGCAGTACAGCCTGGTGTCTGATTGCAGCAGATAGCTGAGCCAGGCCTGTAAAACAAGCCTTTGCAAACACAAACAACAAGCTCCTTTAGGGTGCAGAATGCATGTAAACCAATGGTAAGTATGTATTACATGTCCCATCTTTTGTACTAATTTCACAAAGAATCTATTTGTTCTGGCTTCTGAGAGCATTAGTGCAAGCAGTAATGCCTCATGCACATGAGCTCTGGACATCTGCAGCTCGGTCCCAAGGCAGAATACAAAAGCCCAAAGAGAATTTGCATCTCTCCTGCTCTCTATACTGCAACCAGTGGTGAGACTTCTGTCTCTAAAGCCTGAATTTGCTTGGAGTGTGGTAGGGATAAAACACTAATTTCAGCAGTTTAGAATCAGAAAAATGTAGACCTGTTAATGCAATGGATAAAACACGTATTTAAAAGGAGCCTCAAGCAAAGTCTAGAATCTATCCTTTAGTTTGGTAAGAAAATGGTAATAGGGAGCATCACCCTTTAAGGCAACCATGCAACTACTTCAGTGTAAGCTACTTGTCTCTTTTGTTATCTTGTCTGCTGATGGCTGTGTGTACATTTGGACAGGTATGTACTTGAGTATATGTAAACTTCCCTTTTAAGCTGCTGGCAAGGTTTATCATAGGTTTATGAATTCCATTTTGGTAGAAGAGAATGGTGGTCTTTTTATTTTTTTTCCTTCCTGAGCAGAAATGTGACTTAAAATCTCTTCAGTAGTTGAACAATGTAACTTAAGTTTAAATAAGACATTAAAGCTGGAAATGAGAACATTACTCAGATGAACACGCGGCTTACTAATACGGAGGGGTTGTCCAGCTCTACTCTAAGACTGTGGCCTTTCACAGTAGAAAAATTGAGACTGATAAAACTGGAGAGGTAAACAAGAATCAGGAAAAGGTGAAGAAAAAGATGTCATAGCTGGGGGAGTGATTATTTCAACATATTTGTTACAATAGCCATGAATGTGCTTGTTCAGTTGTTGAGGGATTTTGCACCAAGGTCTGGTAGCTCAGTATCACGTATGAATGGCGTATGTGTGATATTTTTTTTTCCTTCGCTAATTGAGTCGTATTCACTTTACCTCATTGACCTCTGTAGGTATAAACTTTAGGGATGAAAACCATTATATTTACTTTTCTTTTGCCAGAGTCCATACTGAAAAAAAATTCTTGGCCACTGCAGTAGCAGGAAAAGAAAGAAATGCCATGTTTTCTTGTCCTGACATGACTGCATGCTGTAACCTTCATTCTTCAGTTTAAATACTCCAAGATCATCAGGAGCTTGGATCTGAATGAACCACTTAACTCTGATATGATGAGAGAATGCGACTGACCTTAATGTTACGGAAAGAGATGTTTGTGCTTAGTGCCAAATTTCCTCATTTGAAGATTGCTTTCTCCTTCTGTTGCTGAATTTTCTGAAAGTCTCAGTTTCATCCCCTGGATAAGGATCAGACCTTCCAAAACTTGGGTGCCCCAGCCTCTCTCCTGCACAGCCACATTTTTGACAATTCTCAAGAGTTGTTTGACTTGATGGGAAAAAAAAAGATCCTGTTAAGACTGGACAGGGAGAAGGTGACAGTTGAAGCAGTGACCTGCCTTCTGATGAGGCTCACCCTTATTGCAGTGTGCTGCTGCAAGGGGAGGTGTGAGCCCAAGGTGCAGCACAGTTCTGAGCCAAGCGATTAAGCCCTGGTAAGAGACCAGAGAGCTCCTCTGGATCTGTCAAAAACCAAAAACACCCAACCCAAACAAAACAGAAAAAAAAAAAAAAACAAAACCAAAAAAACCCCCAAACCTAAACCAACAAAAAAACCCCTACCAACCACCTTTGGAGCTCAATTACATTTTAATTGGGGGAATAAAATGTGCTCTGCATAGGAAATAATTTTTGACATCTTTCTTTTTGCTGTGATGCAATTATCAAGGGAGACTGATTTTTTTCAACTAATTTTGATGCTGGAAGTCAGACATCTCTGTGAGAGAAAGCCAAATTAATGATGGCTTAGTTCAAAACTGCTCCCAGGTATAATATGGGATTTTTTTTTTCCAGTTGGTTCTTGGGACTTAACTGAAAATGTTAAAACCGCAGCGTTGTTGCATGAAATGTAACTGATATTACTCAGCTTCATACGATCAACTCAGAGTTGGGCTGCACCAAAATACAAGTGGAGCCGGTAGTTTGTGGTGCTTCTGAATATCGGGTTGTGCTTTCGGAACATGTTTGCTTCCGGTGTTCGACCTTGTCCCTGTGGTGCTGGTAACTGGAAACACATCTTCTAAAATGGCAAGGTGAAATTGTCACGTCAGTGCCTCATTTTGGTGACTTAAAGCTTCAGGAAAAATGCCAAGTATTGAAAACTTCCTTCCTGGTAAGAATTCCGTTAGTGGGCAATCCTACCGATCCAGATTTTCTTTTCTTTCCCCGCAGTCCTGTCCAGGGAGGTTTCTACCTGCTGAAATACCTTACTTGGCCCCAAATCACCCATCCTGTTAGGAGGAATGATCTAATGTTGCCTCCATTTGCATGAAAACCAATATGTTCCTAGGGACAGTGTCTTCTAAAGTCAGGAACGGCCAAATCTTGAGAGCTGGGTGACCTTTGTAGTCTGTTTGATGCCACACAAATGCAGAAACTTTCAGCCTTTTTAAAGTCCTGTGTTTTCTTTGTAGCCACATGTCTGACTAAGTCAAATATTAAAAACACAAACTAACCACGGCTTGCTTATTTTCTCAAATAAATGCATCCAGATAAAGCTAACATCAGGGCGTTTGTCTTCTTGCGGGAAGAGATACAGCAGTACAGAGATGAGTGGTTTGGGGTGGCATAGACACTTTCTTGTGTGTTGTCGAGTTAATTTAGCTGTAGTCCAACTTTAGTAGCCTCTGCTGCTTGCTGTGCCAGCAGCTAATATCTTTGAGAGCAATATTCTTGTTTTTTGAAACAAAAAAGAGGTCTCACTTGGGAAGCTGAAGTACAGCTATAGCCCCAAGATTGATTTCTGTTTCTCATCCCCAGCTGCCCTGCAAAGGTGACTTTGAGGCAGGTTCTCAAGTTCTGTGAGTGCCTCTATCTATCTCCAGCTAACACCACCTTGGCTCTCAAGCCCCTGTATTTTCCAGATACTGTGAAATACATTGGCTTGTTGAAAAAAATTTGTGTTGTGGTTTTGAGCATTCTGTAATAGGCAAAACAACAACTTTCCATTTTCCTAGAACTACTCAGCTGCATCCTTTTGATATTATTTATTGAAGGCAGATACATTAACAGTTAATACTGGGTTTAAATTCCACAACACCCCCCCCCTGCCCCCACTCTCACGGCAAATGTTGATTCCAGCTCTTCTGACTCTGATGAAGACTGGCTTTGCTGGCAGCCTGTGGCTGGCGCAACTACAAAGCAGATTTTGGGAACCTTAGAGGTTTATTTAGATTCCTTAAATGTTTTGGCTTGATGGTATCGTGGGTATTAAGAAACTTGTGAAGCCTTTTCAATTCCTAACAGCACCAGGCAGGCCGACACAGAAACACACAGAGACTAGGAAGAGAGTGCCATCTTTGCTTTGTTCTTCAGGCCTGTAAGTATCCCCAAGTGGGTAAAACAGACCAAGCACAAAAAGAAATAATAATGGCAACTGGTCGATGGGGACCATGTTCTTCACCTCCCTCGGGAGAGGATGGAGAAGAGAGATGATGCTTTGTGTGCCCTCCTTAATGCAGTTTGCATTGGTGGAATGGGTAGTGCAGCTGTGGAATTTGGAGCCTGTGCATAAATGCCGATTCCTATGCTCTGGCAATCAGGTATGAGCATGAAAGCTGGCTCCTAGGGCTTGGCTTGCCTTTTGCCCTCAGGTAGCTCGGTGCTTTTCCTCTGTCGCTGTGCTATGTGCTGTTTGGATTGGTACACAAAAAATTTCTGTTTCATGCTGCCTTACCATTGATACACTTTTTTTTTTGTTGGTTGGTTGTTCTTGAGCTGGAGGAGGGAAATGCATGTGAAGGAATGCTGGGGACTGGAGCGAGGGAAGAGCATGTGGAGGCAGCACCCTTTGGCAAAATGTTTTCAATGTACTACACCTGCATGTTTGGTACGAGAAAATCACATGCAGCTGCTGCTTGAGCTGAGGAGAGGTAACAGTTTTGCATAACAGGGATGTTTTTATATCTAACGTTATAAAAGTGATCTTCTATGGAATGACTGAGCAGAAATAGCCACAAACACTTCTGATTCATTTTAAGAATCTGTATTTAGGGCCTAAAAATCTTCCAGTGATTTCTTGTCAACGCAGTGAGTTATATTAAATGCCTAAGCTCCTGCGAGAGAAGTCAGGAAGAGGCAATGATGCTGTCTTGGGCTGTGCAACCTGAGGTAGGTTGGCTTTTGGCTGCTCTGTCCTCATGTGCTCTCGTTCCTGACCTCAGCTGTTCCCTGCGCTCTGAATGTGCTCTCCTTGGGATAAACCACAGGTCTGACAAAAGCCACTCCTCTGCATGACTCGGAAAAGGGACTAAATGAATGCAATTAGCCTCCAAAACCTGTGCGTTCCAGTTGTACAGCTGAAGGATTTGTACCCCTCTGTCACTAGCTGATGCTCTAGCAGACTTTGCTTAGCAGTTGATGCGTGTCCTTCCTCCTATGGCACCTTGCTTCTCCCTTCTTCTCTCCATCTTTCTACCATCGCTGGACTTCATAGCATTTCAGCAAAACCGTAGAAAGCTCTGCTGTTGTTGATGTTCAAAGAGTTGATGTCTTGCAGCCTTGAGGCCTGTTTGCCTTTCCTGGTGCATCAAAGCATGTAGGTGAAAAAGCTGTGTGCAAGAAACGTGACAGAATACAGCTTTTTCTTCTTTTTCCCCTGGAAGGATGATGGACAGTGTTACATGCACAGCCATGAGATTTACTCCATTCCTTATGAAAGTGTTTCACAGTGTGCAAGGAGGATGAAACCACCATACAACTTAAATTTGAATTAATTGAAATTAGAGTGGTCTAATGATTAGAGGGAGGCTATTCTCATATTTATTTTTTTTTTAACTCTTGTGCAGAAGAATTCTGGAGGAAGAATGAATATGATTAACTAGTTCTATAGAAAGGACCTTTTCTGTTAAATCCCATAGGACTGTCCCACATGGGAGGTAACAGACAAAACAAATAAAATCCCTGTGCACAGTGGACTGCCCTGGCTACTTGAATTGTTAAGCAGAAGTGCGTACTCCTGCTCTTGAAACAGAGGCATTGCGCTTTTCTGATGGGCGCTGTAGGCTGAATCTAAGAAACATCTATGTTTGTCATGCTGGGAAATACTGTGAAACAGTGACTTTACATACCTCTCTCAACTTGGCAAGCTAAGTACACAAAAGGAGCTATGGGAAAGATGGGAGGACATAACCACTGACTGCTTGGGCGTTCGGCTGGGGGGCTGCTGTGCTGAACCCAGGAGAGGAAAGTGGTGTCTTGGGGAGATGCTGCATAGGCAGAGCAAGACGGTGTCTCTCGTTCGGTGGTCTTTTCAGTGTAGCTGAATCCTGTTGCCACCTTGTCGCTGGCCTTGCTGCTGCTCAGACAAGGCTGCCCCAAGGCACTTGCTCTTTCCTTTTGTGCGCAGGTACGTGGCTGTGCCGCGGTGACTCTCGCTCTGACCTGGTGCTCTCTGCACAGGCGAGGCTGACCCTGCCAAAAGCACCCTGTCCTGTCGGTTTCTT
>NW_009623925.1:149144-158806 GCF_000690535.1 Cariama cristata | reverse complement strand
TGTGGGGGTTGGAAATGCTGCTTTTTTTTTTGGGGGGGGGGGGCAGGGGAGGGGTGGTGGTATTTTGGCAGCAGAGCTGAATGGATGTAGCAAACTCCCTGACAGAGAAGGAAACTGCCAATAAACAACAACCGGGTTTCTCTGAGCTGGTGTATGTAATACCGGCAAATAATTTATTTTAAGGCATGCGGAAAGGCTGTTAAAATCAGAATTGATTTTCCCCTGTGAAAGAGTGATTAGAAACAGAATACATCATTATCACAGTTTGTAGTAGTTAGGCCTGTCTTCTGTAGTTAAATCAGAACTGTATGGGGACAGGCCAGGCCCGAGAATAGAAACAGCGGCCGTTGCATTAAAAACCGAAGTACTCCCCACCTTTGCCCTCCCCCCAAAACTCCAGGTCTCCAGATTTTAGCAAGGCCCCTGTGTCAGTTAGCTCCAGTGACCACTGGATGTAGCTATTGCCTCACAGAAATACGGCCAAGTAGACATCTTTCTGCCTCTTCATGGCCATGACTTGACAGAGGTTGCTTCTTACATGTAATTTCTGCCACTGATCTGGATTGGGGATATATTTTTCTTTTTCTCCTTTCTGTGTATACTTTTCATTTCCCCCCCAGTGCTCCTTAGAATATGAGGATGTTATGTTGCTGTTCCTTTTCTTCATTTCTTCATGGATGTTCTCCTGCTTATCAGCAGCGAAGAGGACACGAGACTACAGTGAATACTCTAACACTGCAATAGTCACCTACTCATAACTGCACTCCCTTCTTGAGTAAAAACAGAGGTGGTCCGAACTCTCCACCTATAAAGTCCCAATGTTACAGAAAAACAAGTTCATTAAATGCAGGCAGTGACCAAAAGATCTGGAAATGAAAATATATTTGACCCTTTTTGTGCGACAAAAGTGTCAAGCCAGGTTAGATATTACAGCCTTTATTTAGCTGTTTATACTCAAAAGCTCCTTCTGTTCTCCAGAGGTGAACATGAGTACCATATTTCAGAGGTAACGTGGGAGAACATATGTATTTTGTAGGTGTTCTGTGGAGTGGCAAGAAATCTAGGAGCACTGGAAATAGACTGAATCATAAAGGAGAAAACCAGCACATGCCCAGGTAGACCGTTCTTAAATAAAAGGTGAAAGTTAATGATATCTAAAGGGCATGATATGAAATGTCTTGTCTGTATTTAAAAATACAAAACTCGGGTATTTCTGAGCCAGCTAAAATTACCAAATGATTCCTTTGGCATTGTTGTTCAGAAAGCCATGAGTCAACTTTCGAGTGTAGGAGACTGGAAGTGTTCAGAACTGTATACTTACCTGTACTAGCGGTTTGCAAATACTTCAGAGCTTTCCACTTTTATTTGGCAGGAACCAAAAGTGATTTTAAAAAAAAACAAACCACATACACAAAAACAACAACAAAAGAAAACCACACCAAAACCCTCTTATTCAGCACATAGGCAGGAAAACTGTTACAGTGGATACATCCGATGCGTTTAGCTTGCATGTGGTCACACCGTCTTAGTAGTCGTCTGAGGAACTTGTGGTGATTTGTGGCTTTGGTCAGAGTTGCTAGAATTTTTCTTTCTGCACATTGATAAGTGCTACCAGGTAGGTTTGGGCTCTCCAGCTTTTATCGTTTGTTCTTATGCCCTTTGTTATAGCTATGGTTGAATTTACAGGTAGTGACAAATACTCCTCTCTTTGTGAAGGAAATCTTCCAAGGGCAGCACCATTTTTCTTACTGTCTTACTGCAGTCTTGCTGGGGCCTGAAATCTGAAATTGGGGAGGGGTATCGCTACCCAGCGCTGCTCACATCGAAGCAGCCCAGTGTGGTTCACAACCCGCTTGCCTCCCGCCTGCTGCAGGATCAAGGCTCAGCTGGGCTTCCAGGTCGCGATCTGGAGAATAAATTTCTCACTTCTGTGCTGCTAAGTTTTTCTACCTATAAAGAATTTACAAGGCTGCCCATGTAGACACTTAAGTTTTATTTTTTAATTCTACCTAGCTTACTGGTATTAGTACAGCAGGGTGTGTCATTGAACCCTAGCAAATGGGGCTAGAAAGGACAATAAGTTACTTAGGCTTGTCTCTTTCTTTTGATCAACTAGATCTAACCCTCCTTGACAGATATGCAGCAAACCTGTTCTTAAAAACCTCCCGTAACAGGAATTTGACACCCTTCCTCAGGCAATCTTTGCCAAAGCAGAACTCTTCTTACTGCTAGAAAGCCTTTCCTAAGGACAAGCCCGGATTGCCCTTGGTGTAACTTAACCCGTTGATTTCTTGCCTTATCCTCAGAGGAGTTTATTTTCTTCTTTGCAGCAGGCTTTGGCATATTTCAGGGCAGTCGTCTCTCCCCATGGTCTCCTGTGGACTATGCATTCCAAGTCCAGTCCCCCAGCCCAAGACCTTGTTTTCTGCATCTCTGGTTGCTCTCGTGGCGCTCCTGTGGGCTCTCGCAGGCCCACAGATTGTGGAACAGCTTTTTTTTTTTTCTTTCTTTTTTCTTTCCTTGTGCTGGAATGCCCATAGTTGTCTCTCAGCCAAGGCACACTTGACTTTCAGCAACTAAACTATAATTTTGGTTTAGAAGGCTTTAGGGAGACAATGCATAAATAGTGTCTTGCTAGCACTGTATACTCACTGAAAGGGGAAAATGTTGGAGAGTTGCCTGGCTGGGTTTTAGACAAACAGCATAGCTTGGGTGTTTGCTTCCATGGTAGACAATAGAGAATAAAGCTCTGCAATAGGAGAAGCGGGGAGCTATACGAGTAGTGTATTGTGCCCACATGTGAACTTAGGCCCTCCGGTGCTAAACATGCAAGAGGCATCTCCAACCAGTGCAGTGTTTGAGCCAGAGCGCAAGTATCAAATTCCTGGCATCCTAGCGGCCAAGCTCCTCCATTCAGACCACTTGCATTAGCAAGAGCAAACACCAAAAATGTCCAAGAAACAAGACAAAAAAAATAAAAATCAAACACAGTGGCTCTCTAAGCTGCTTCTTGCTAATGCAGCTTTATTTTTATATGACTGTTAGTGTGAATATGAGAAGGATCTTGCTTTCCCCTCACCACCTTCCCTCCCCTTTACCATGGTACATTTTAAATCAAGCTGTCCTCTGTAGCTCTGCGGCAAATCTGCACATTTCTGGTTTTGCTCTTTCAGAGGATAATTTCTCCTGTTTAATGAGATCTGAGAATGAAGTCAGGCATGAGTTGGAGAAAGGTCACAGCATGTGCTCAAAGGTATATTAACTACTGTTGGAGCTGGCATCCGTCGACTTCCATGAGGACAAAATTAAGCAGCAAACAGTAAATACTTCCACTAGCGCTTTATTACAAGCAGGACCATTTACAATGAATAAGAATTTGAGAAGCTTCAAGGATGAAATGGGGATGCTCACAAATAAAAAGAAAAATCTTACTACTTAGACTTAGAATGTGATTCCAGTCAAGGTTAATGGGGAAACAGTTAATGAGGGGTACAGAATCCAAAGGCTGCATTGATGCCATATTGTGTCTTACACAGGTAATTAATGCTACTGACTACTGCTAAATGGCCCTACCTGAGCACATTTTCTCTAGCAGGAACTTTAAATCCCCCACACTGTATACAGGAGCACTCTCCTGATGCTTTACGACTCCCACTAATGCTGAACAGGCTAAATCGGAACCAATTTCTTCCACTCGTTTCCAGGATGGTGATTTGCATCCATCACCACCACAATACATCCATCATTCAGGGCCCAGTGGTGCAATGGCAAGTTTGGCATCAGCTTCACAGGGGGCAGGATCAGCCCTTGAGCGCCTGTAGTGAGAGAAGAATGACGTTTTGCCACTTAAGCAGCATTTCCACAGCAGGAAGGGCTGTGGAAAAAAGACAACTCCCTCTCGGCGAGACTCTCCCCTATTGTTGTCTTCCTCTCGTAATTTTTTTTTTAATTTATTTTTTGGGACAGTCAGTTTTCTATGAGGTCCTGGCAAATGTTGCCACTCAGTGGCCAACACAGTGAAAAATGAAAAGCAGCTGAAGGTAGAGGTGGCCCATGAGCCATCCTGTGCCCAGGCAGAGAATAAGGATGCAAACCCCAGGCAGTCAGCTAAAACCAGCTCCCTCCATTCACATCTGCTTCTGGAAGTTGGAGTGTGCCGAGTGTCCTGTGTGGGAGGAGGAAGAGCAAGATGAGACTATTTTGAAGAAGGAGGGAGACTGCATAGAGCTTACTGGCTAGTTCTGCTGTTTAAAAATATTTTGTTTTCTCTTCCTCATGCAGAGGCTTTAAAGTAGGGCATTTGTATACACTGTTCTTTCCACCCAGTGCTCATCGTATTGACAGGAATCACTTCAGCTGAACAGTTTCATCAATGTGCTCAAGCCTGTTTGTAGGTGGCATCCGGAGGGCAGATTCCACTCTTATCCAAGACCTAGGCCTATTCCATTACTGTCTTTAAAACATCTCCCAGGTGCACTTAGGCATTGCTCTTCTTCCCAGTCCCCTCTTCCCCCTCCTTTCTCCTTCTGTTTTTTCTGAATAAAACAGTTTGAAAAGCTGAGGTCAAATCCTCAGTTTCTTTTTGATGAGGAGTAACAGCTTTACAGGATTAGCCTCCAGGTTCCACCTGCCCTCAATGTAATGGGGGTATGAAAATTTGCAGGAGGGACAGTCGCCGTAGTGCCGTGTAACCGCACAGCACTGAGGGCTGCAGAATTGCACCGATTGATTGTGTTGTAAGGGAGAGCGTTTCATCAGCCTTTAATTGGGCCATTTCCTAAATAGAATGGGGTCAAAGTGGGTTGTGCTGCTGAGTCTAAACAGCCTTACCAAGTAGAGGCAAATGTCTCATAAACAGGTCACAATTTATATCCTTTTTGAATTCCTCGGGATCTGGGATTTACAGCCTTCCTGGAAATCTTGTGCTCTGGCTTAGAGGAACAGAAAAATGATGCAAGGTTTGCGCACAATTCCAGCACATGTACCTTCCTCTGCCTTTAAGTGGTATTTCACTCATTTTGACTTACGATCGTTGTGGTGGGTTGACCTGGCTGGAGGCCAAGTGCCCACCAAGTCCCTTTTTTTTCAGCAGGATGGTGGGGGAGAAAACAAGATGGAAAAAAACTTTGTGGGTCAAGATAAAGGCAGTTTAATGAAGCAAGGGAAAACAAAAGATTTATTCTCTACTTCCCATCAGCAGGCAATGTCCAGCCACCTCTCAGGAAGTAGGACTTCAGTATGTGTAGCGATTGCTCCGGAAAACAAACATGGTAATAATGAATGCTCCCCCTCCTCTTCCTTTCTCTTAGCATTTATCGCTGAGCAGACATCGTATGGTATGGAATACCCCTTTGGTCAGTTTGGGTCTGCCGTCCTGGCTATGTTCCCTCCCAAGATCTTGCCCACCCTCCTGGCAGGGGGGAATGCCGGAGAGCAAGCCACGGCGCTGTGCCGGCACTGCTCAGCAGTAACCAGAACACTGCTGTGGTATCAACACCTTTCTAGCTACCAACGCAAAGCGCAGCACGACGAGGGCTGCTATGGGGAAAACTAACTCCATCTCAGCCAGATCCAATACAGATCATGCGCTTCAAAGAGTGCCTGTCTGTCCCTACAAAACCACCCCAAGCCAGTAGCTTTCCGTGGACCATCCTAGTAAGTTTGACCCCAGACAAACTCCCCACTGGATTCTTCTGTTTTTGGGATCTTCCTCAGCACAATTTTTGCTCACTGCAAAGCTGCAGCACAATTGGAGTCAAACCAACTTGCACAAGCTGAAGATTTGCCCTCCAGTGTGGGAGGGGGAAAAAATTTCTTTGAGTGTCCTGTTCTTGTCCAGCTTTTTGCCCTCCAGTGTGGGAGGGGGAAAAAAATTTCTTTGAGCATCCTGTTCTTCTCCAGCTCTCTCACACTTGTGAAGATTGGAGTTTGGTTAATAAATTCCTCTCATTGCATTCAGGAGAGGCTCATAGACTGACTGACTGAATCTGAATTATGCTGATGATGGACTTTTTCCTCTTCCCTCCCTTCTCTCATTTCTAAATGCTGAACTTTGAAAATCCTAGATTGAATTTATATTACTTCAGATGCATCATTGTTTTCAGGGAGCATTTTGCAAGAAACTGAGTGAGTTTTTGACTTGGAGAAATGGATGTGAATTAGAAGTTCACTCAAGTCCTTTTCTAATGTGTTTTGGGTGTTTTTTTTTTTGTGAACATATCCTTTACTCACCTACAAGTTGTGTAGTACTAGTGGGAGAAGAGGCAGATAAGATGACAATAATAAGCAGAATAAGTTTAGATATGTTGGCAACTTCACATGAAATGAAATCTGGTTATGGTAATCCTCTTGCCCAGCTTCTGACCCTATAAGTTTATAAATGAGACCTGTGTGTTGCCTACTGTAGCCTAACCTTCCCTACTGTTTTTCCTGCCAGATTTTAATGCCTTTTTTTTTTTTAAGACGCGACCTGTTTTCAGTAGTATTTAGAAGCCATTTCAACTGTATGAACTAAAGTCTTCGGAGGATTTAATCAATCAATGGAGCATAGGATTTGGCCCTCTTTATTCTAAATGCTGACAATAACAATCCTATTCTGACTAAACTAGCATGAGGTTAAGGTTAATGCAAAGCTAAATAAATAAAAAAAAAAAGCAACACCCACCTCCCCCTCCATTGTCTGGCAAGTGTAGGAGAGTGACTGGTTTGTGCACAGGAATGCTTATGAACCTGTTTGTAGGCTGGCTAATGTGAAAACCTTTCTAATCCTGGTGATTTTTAACTTGCTTACATTCCTTGGAAGGTCTCCCTCCTTGGTGGGTATTGAGGCTCTACTGCCATGATGCATTTTTATACTGCATTCCCCAGGAGTTAGCACTCGCCATGGAGACCTGCACTTTGTCTTTTAAGCAGATAAAAAGAGAGGTCAGTCAGATGTAATTCCCCCACTCCTCGTATAAACAATTTAACTGCTGCAGCAACATACTTGCTTGGAATTACTCCCTCAGATTCAATTCCCTTTTCCTGCTCCACTTGTAAAAATGGTTAGTGTCCTCTATAAACTGCTGCTCAGCCAGGTCCAAGGCTTGCTGTGGAGTTGTAGAATAAATGTTAATCTAATACAGGTTACTGGGTCAAATGCAATCACAGGCTTGTGGGAAAAGCTTAATACTGTTCTGCTTCTTCTAACACAGTAAACCTGGATATTATATGATAGGTTAAATACCACTGAACCATGGCAAGAATTTTCTTGAAAGTAGGATTTAGTACAAAGGAAACTACACTGGAAGAGTGACCTAGGATTGACTTTGCTCTCTGAGAGCATTCTAAGAAGCTGAGGTATGCTGTGAAAATTATCTCCCTGAAAACATTAGGTACAAAAATCCGTAGGTCAGGGGATGGCCAGCTACAGCAAGGATGATTCAGCTAATAAAAGGCTGCGTGTGTTTTTATACTGCTGCCTTAAGAGTGCTTCCCTTTTTTTCCCCTTGCAGTGGCTGTGAAGCCAGCATGATGTAGCTAGCTCCAACTTCTGATATCTGAGATTGTGTAAATACACGCTTAAAAATATGTATCTTTATCACTCGTATGTGAGTGCTGACAGTTGCTTATTTCCTGCGGGGTGGCTCGTGTTATCCCTTGCTGTCATGTACCTCTCTGTCCCGCAGCGATGTCAGTTTGGCACAATATTTCACTGTCTTTGGTGCAGGTTTTGTTTGTACGCAGTACCGCTGAGGTCAGAGACTGAGCGAGGTCATTAAGTGGAGGTTTGAGGACCCGATCCTGCACACAGACCTGGCTCAGCACGCGCTAATCTGTACCAGCTGACAGCCTGGGCCGGTCTTTCCCCAGTGCATGTTGTCTGCTCCTCCTTGTTTAAGCAGTCATTTATAGTCCTGGTGTTTCGTTACAGAATGAGGGAGAATGGGCACAAAGACAAGGGGTGTTGGAGCCTCCATTTTATATTTGTTACTTTAACCAACTGAAGTGATAAATTGTGTTAGCGAGAGGACTGGATGATACAAGGGGAGAGAGGATGCTTCAGCATGCCAGGGCTGTGAGAGCAGCTGGACGCAGACATTGCTTGGATCCACCTGAACTGTTAACAGAAATGAAGCAGTTGCACTGGGATGAAACAAGGCATATGAACTCACAGCTTTGCCAGTGAGTAAAGAAAAAAATAAAACCCCCATTGCATAATAGCGCTGAAGTGTCAGAATGCTGCCCCAGTGATCATTATATTCACAGAGCAACGTTAAACCTTATTTTACATGTGGGTGGTGAGAGCCAGGGTCAAAACAACTTGTGGCAGAGGCGGGAATATAGCCAAGTTTTTTGAGGTAGATTGATTGTTTTTGTTTGGTTTTAGTTTTGCTGTGATGTTTTACGCTGAAGACAAACTTCATGGACAAGGCTTTATATAGAGTGCCATGTATAGGAAGCAGTGCATACCTTGGCCTGTCTCAAACATTGCTTTTCAAATTTTAATTCAGAAATGCGACTTAAGTCACTTCAATCTTTCCACCCAAGGCACATTCAAGGTGTGCAAAGAGTCTCTAAAAACGAGTGGGCTGTGGAGTCAAGAACTTGTCTCTGTCTCAGAAAAAATTGCAGGTCAACCCTAGTCACATGTAGGGTGTTTCCTAACTGGGCTATTAGTCCTGTATGGTAGATGATCAGATGTTTCCAGCGATATCCTCACTGATTTTTCCAAAGTCAGTACAGCTTGGGCTGCTGAAATGCCATGAGTCAACTTTCACTGCCATCATCTGAGCAAAAGCTGAAAGATGGTCTCCATGTGTTAGGGATGGACAGGACTCTGCTCCCAGAGACCAGGAGAAGAGGAGGGACTGCTCAGATGCCTGATCTGCAGGGAAGTGGGGGGGAAGATCTTGAGGAAGCTGAGGTTCAGGAGACCTTTGGAGCATTTCAAGATGACGGTTTGAGCTTTCATCAAATGGTGTCAGAGATTTTACACAAATATGCCTTTTTTTTTTTTTTTACGATGAGTAGAATGACTGTGGATTTTAGCTTGTCTGGGGAAGCATAAGAGTCTGCTGATCAAACCTGTGCTGAGCAAGAGAAAATGCTTTGCCTGTGCTATTTTTTTTGTTAGCCCTGAGACCCTGTTAACCTCTGGTCCCCAAGCTCTCTCCTTCATTTCATCTTCCGTAACCTCTTTTGCCAACATTTTGTTAGATCAGACGATCTCCTTCTGAATAGCCAGGCCCTCTACTTTCTCTCTCCTCTCCCAGGGTTAGTTGTTGTTGTGGTGTTTTGTTTTTGTTTTCTTTTTCTCCCTGTTCATTCTTCATCGAAGTGTCCACTTTTCCCTCCTGTGTATCCTTCATCCAACTATATTTCTGTCTTCTGCCTATTTCTCATGTCCCTTACGCGGGTGTCAACACCTTTCTGCTTACTCTGAGCCTCCCTCACCCTGACAAATCTGATGCACCTAGCAGATGTCCCTCCTCTGTACTCCCAGGACCTGCCCAGGTCACACTTGCCTCCCTGCAGCTGGAAAGCTGAGAGGAGGAGGAAGATGCTGTCTCAAGTCATTGGTCAGTCATCCTTTCCTTTCCTCTCTCCTCTCCTCTTCATAAGCCAACTTTATAACCTGATTTTATTCATTGGTCAGTCAATGAAGAAATACTAGCTGATTC
>NW_009623925.1:126285-148874 GCF_000690535.1 Cariama cristata | reverse complement strand
TTCCCTAACACATCTTACCCCAACTGCTCAGTACCTCAGACCTCGGTGCAGTGAAAGGTATTGTAGTTTAAACTGGAAATGCTGACTGGTGTGTAAGTGAAAAGTAAGCAACTGGTTGTTTTTCTACCTCCAAAAAAAACCTGGAGTGTCTGGCAGTTCTGATCAGCCTTTTATAGCTGGTGGATCAGTTCCGTCCATTGAGATTTCTTCATGCTTCACCACAGGAGATGCTCTTGGCACAGCAAGTGCTCGTGTCTTGGTGGAGGTTCACAGTGGCTCTCCAGTACCAAAGTGTGGTGTACACCGCTGTGTCCCTTGTCAGGTCCTGAAGCTGATACATGAAAGGCAGAAAGAAGGCTGCCCAAAGCGAGGACACTGATACAGATTTTCTAGATGCTTGCAGGGATGTTTCTTTTCCCTTTAAGGAATAATTAAAAAAAAAAAAGTGACATTTTAGAAGGCCATTTGCTAAGCTCTGCATGTTCTGTGTATTTTAGTGTGTGAACAAATTAGATTATGAAAGGTAATGTATTAGTGATTTGACAGTAATGTGGAATCTTGGAAGCATTAATCGCTAATGCGTGTTTCATAATTTCAGCTAAATGATCTCAGTTGAAATGCAAGAGAGGCAATTGAAAAATTCATTGAGATTGCAGTGAAACCCAGTACTGTAATGCAGATTACTTTGATTTACTGCAAAATACTGCAAGACAGTAGGAAATGTTCACAGCAGCTGTGTTTAATAGTTACAGTAGAGATGTGTGATGAAATGGTAACTTCATATATATATTTACCCTGTAAAATATAAGCCTCATTGTTCATCTTCATGTTACATATTAAAAACCCCCAAACTGTAGGTTACATCATACTATTCTTCTCATTTATCATTTGTATTACAAAAACATTCAGAGACCCTAACTGCGATCTGGGCCCCAGGAATCTAGTGGCTGTACAGATATTTAAGAAAAGAGAGTGCTTGCCCCAAAGAGGAGAATTGGAGGACCTTAACCACACCGCTGGGGTTGCCCCATGCTCAGGTATCCCCGAGCCTACCTGTTGGTCCCAGTGCCTCCGATCGCTACTGCAGGACTGGCAACTAAGAGAAGGGCGATACCTGCATTTGACAGGATGGAAACCTCCCGAGTTCAAAGTTGATGTCCTGGACACAGCATGTAGTCGCTTGGCAGGTAGCGCACTGTCCGTGGGAGAAATACCCCGAAATAAGCAGGCGGATGCTTTTTGCTCTGGCTGCGGCAGGTTGGAAGCACCGGCTGAGGCACGCGGCAGAGTAGCAGGCTGAGCTCTGTGTGGCAAGAAAGTGGATAACAGTACTAAGAAATACCTCTGCTCCTGGGTGATTTCTTCCAGTAGATGAGAGTGGTGGGGTGGTAGTGAGGGTATTCAGGTTACAGCTTTTTGAATAGGAGCCGTGGCTTCGCTTTTATCAAGGGCGTTACTTGCTTTCATATTTTCATGTAAACATGAACCTGCTGAAAGCCAGGATGGCAGCTGTATTCTGCAAAGTTTTGCTTAGTCACAGTGCCATAACAATCTGCCTGTGATGGCAGGTTGTGCAAACCTTTGTGTCTTTTCTTCCTTGCAGACTCGATCACAATGAGAGTCGACGATGGTGGCATTTAAATGGGCATAGTTAGATTTCAGAACTAATATGCCAGCAAAAATGAATTTACACCTCTCCCACAACTCCCAGCGGACTCCATGCCTCTCCTGGGGGTCTGTCCATCTGTAATGTTAGTCTTGGGTGTTCTTAAGCTATGTGTTTGTCTTTGCAGTTGAGGGACCAAAAACCTGTATCTTATTTGAAGCGAAAGCTAAGATTTTTTTAGGTCTTGCATCTTAGCTACTGTGCAGAAAGACACCTGCTTACTGGCTCATCACCAGGCTGTGGTGTTCACCTTCGATGTGAAACATTATCAGCTTTCAGCTGATGAATCCTGCATTGTGTGTGGATTAAGTATCTCCTAAAGCTCGTTCTGTTGGTAACTGACTCCCCCGTTAGTTAAGAATTGATGCTTCCACAGTGCAGCATTTCTTCAAGTAATCCTCTTTCTGCTGAGTAATCTTGGTGACCTCAAGGAGACTTTATTCTTGCCTCTTCTGCCTAATGTCTAATGTATGAAGTAAGGTTTAGTTAGGAGAGTAAAGGTGAGAGGGTTGGGCTCTGTTCCAATGGCAGCAATATTGGCTGTGAAGTGTTAAGATGATACGTGACTCCTCTTTCATCAGAAACCATAGAGTACAGATGTTTAATGCATATTAAATAGCGGAGAAGCATAAAAAAGAAATTTCCCCATTGAAATGACTTTACTCAGTGTGAGGAAAAACAAGGCTAGCCCTCATAAAACCTGAATTCTCTTCAAATCGAGAAAATATTGCACATCACGTTAAAACTACCATGCTTACCATGTGACACTTCTACCTCATTGTAAACTCTCTGGAGGGGCTGTATTTCCCAAGTCAGTTACAAAAACCCAATAAATAAATGGACAGCTACTGTTTTATAAAGAAATTTCAGCCGAAGCAATATGGACTCTAATTTCACTGCAGTGCTAGAAAACTGATGAGTTTCCTTGTGTAAAACCTTTAAAAGGACTCGGTGGGCTCTTTATGTTTGCCCAAAAAGAGCTTTTCAAGCCTGTTCATGAAATTATGATTGTCCCAGCGACTTCCATAAATGTCTCTCTGTATCATTGTCCCTTTTGACTGGTGCTGCTGAGTCTTCAAGAAATGGCAGAATCTCTCATTCTCCTTTTTTAAAGTGGATGGTGCTTAAAGGAAAAAGGATGTCTCTGCATTTAAGCTAAAATACAGAGACTTCTCTGAGTCTGCGTGAGTATGAAGAGAGAGCAGAGATTTGTCTTCCAGTGCAACATTTTCAACACCTTTTATATGATTCATTCATTATCATACTTGATTGGTTTTTACGGAGCCCAAGGAAGCACCTGGTGCTTTTCAGAGCAGGTAGAAGGCATCTTCCTCACCTTGAAGGGTTCTCATTTTCCCCCAGGCAGGTCCATACCAGGTAATGGGAAGCAGCTCGGACTCCTGAGCTAGCTGATTCCTCCAAAGCAAAAGCAATACTGCTGAGAAGGGCCGTGGCTGTGGTGGGTAGTTTTGCTGGGACATATGGCCGAGTCCTGGCCAGGTGCCACAGGAGCGTGGCCCTACTACTTCTGAGCTACGAGTGAGTAGCTCCGGTAACTCTACACAGAGTGGATGTTGTTGTTCACTTGGCAGCGATGGGGGCAGCTGGCCGTGCTCTTTCTTGCGAGGTGCAGACGTCCTGACATCAACGATGTCTCTACCCAGGTACAAAGATTTCTTGGCTCAGAAGAGGCAGCCCCCTTCCTGCAGTGGAAACAAACCCCTCACTTGTTCCTACTGCTGTTGAGACTTGTTTATTTTTGTCTTCATTTTGTCTTACCATTTGTAGCAGGAAAAATATGCTTTTAGAAAATGCTTCACAAATATCTGAAGTGTTTTTGGCATTAGAAGTCAATTTTTAACTGAGAGCAATAATAGATTCATTTTTGTGAGGTGTCATTTTGAAATGAAAGTACAGAAAGTATTTTAATTTTTGTGGCTTTTGTGAAGAATAACAGTTGGAGGAGAGATAGGTATCATAGTTACTTGCATCCTAAAAAAAACCCCAAAAACAACCACCCCAAATGCCAGACCTAAGAAACACACCTAAACTGGAACAGCACAGCACCCTGTCTTTTCGCACATGCGGGTTGAGTTCACCTGTTGCCCCTGTGCTGTTTTCGTGCTTCATTGAATCCAGAATCAGGTGGAAGGTTTTTCTCTTGATACTGAAATCCCCTGGGATATGAGTATCCAAGAGATCACTACAGCATGATCCTACATAGGAGGTATGTTGTAACAATACAGCGGAATTCCTTAAGCAGTATTATAGGGCTTGTGAATACGATCAGAAACATTCGCTGACATTGAAAATAGGATCAAGGTTAGTTTTCGAGGCAGTCTATGTGGTTTACCTACATAAAATTAAAAGAACAGCCAGGTTTTTGAACAGCTGTAATGTAAGCAAGACTTTTGAAAGAAATGCAAAGGTAATATAACATTTAATTAAAAGTTTTCATTGTAAACAAGTAACAAGCAATACCAAAAAATAAAACTGAAGCAAACCTTAGCTCTGCTGCAGAAAGAAAATATGCTGAAAACATGGAAATGAGTTTGCCAAAAATGTGTGTATAAATGAAAAATGAATGTGACTATTTTCTTTATTATGCAGCCTAATGGGGGCAAGGACAGGGGGAGCAAGGATAACAAACCCATCATATAGTTTTATTCAGATCTTATAGTGTTGTCGGATTTAATGATGGAAGGTGTTAGAAAGATGAGAACGTTTTCACCAGTATCTTGATCAGCAGCTTCCCTGCACTTAAAAATGTGGTATGGATGTGGGTTTTAGGCCTTCCCATAGACGGCTTGGCTTTTGGCGGGAGGTGTCCGCTCAGGACATGAGACTCTCTGAAAAGATCCTGGGAGCTGTGGAAAGAGCTTCAGAGGAAATGAAAATATATCTTATTTATATATGGACAGATTGTGGCTAAGCTCTCAAACGGCACTTGAGACTCAATTCAACCCAAAGTGAAGACCTCGACTTTCTAACTTCTCATTCCTCCTTTTATCTAAGGAGGTGCTCTGTAGCCTGCACCCTCTTCTTTGCGCTGATAACCTCTGAGCAGCCTGCAAAAGCTTTCTTGAAAACTGATCGGAGCAAACCACTACCTGACAAATTTTCTTCTTACGGTTGGAGGCCTCATAAGCGTGGTTCTACCAGAAGGGTTTTCATGTGTAACCCAATGCATCTGCCAACTGTCTGCCTCCATACGTGGTGAACAGAGGTTGGCAGCCCCCTGTGAGAGAAACCCAACACTCTCGCAGCTCCCAAGTGCCTAGGTACAGCAGCAAACATATCCAGACTGTGGGTAGAGGGACAATCTTAAATGTTTTGCTATTCTTCATTTCCCTGTACCTGTATATTGAGAAGTCTGGTGTTTGATACTTTGTGCCAGCTTGCCTAAATCACACTCTTGCAGTACCCAAAGCATGCTCAGAAATGCCGAGGGTGCTCAGCTGGCGTAAGCCTGCAGACGCCATCAGCTTCGTCAGAATTGTGCTGAATTGCAACAGAGTTTTGCATGATGTTTTCAGGATGCTGCCTTGTGGGGACGAGTCAAAGAGCACAAACAGTGAAGTGTCAAAGGGTGAAGCACAAGGTTAGATTATATTTACAGTTAAGAGGAGAATTTTTCTTTAGTAAGAAGTGCAGTGGAATGGGGAGGGTGGAGAGGCTATGTGCTGTGATCCTGTCCTGAGTCTTTCAGGTTCTGGCATTTTTATTTATTTTTTTTTCCCACATACCCTTTCATCAGGCAATAGAAATGTTTCTGTTTGATCCTTGCAAAAGCAATTCAGCAGCTTTGTTCATTGTTTTGTAATGTGTCAGGCAGAATGCAGGGTCTAAACTGCTTCAAGGGAGAGTTTAGGAGTTTACACACACCTACACAGGAGAAAACTTCTAAGACTTTTTGGTTTTGTTTTCCAAAGCAGAAGTCATTGATTTAGGAGAAAACAGCATGGCAAGGTCCACTAGTTGGATACATAAAATAGATAAATTTACACTAAAGAAAAGATGCACATGCTTAGTAGTAAAGCTAAATCATCAGTGGAAGAAGTTCCCAAGAGATGTGACAGACTGAATGTTTAAATGAAGACTTTCTGAATGAAAGAAGTCCCTGAGGTGGATTCTTTGGTCTAGATTAGAAAGAAGGTCAAATGATTATCTAGAAGATAAATGGTCCTTTCTGGCCTTAAAATTCATGTATTTATGAAAAATAACCAAACCCCAAATGGATTTACAGCCTCATTTTCCCTAGTACCTTCCTCATTTTCCCTAGTACCTTATCGAAGAGAAAGCAAGCCTTCACCACAATACGTATATATTCTCTCTTGGCACAGGAAAGGAGCAGAGCTGTCCTTGCCTCTCCAGCAGCAGGATTTTGTGGGTGTGTATGTGTGAAGACCTAGCCAAAGGTGGAGCCTTTATTAGAGGTCTACTTAATAAGTAAAAAATTATTGCTGTGTGGTTTGGTGTGTGTTTGGTTTTTTGGGAAATTTTTTAGGATGTCAGTTTTAGAGGTGGAATGATCTTGGTTACTTTACTAGTGGCTTACTGGCAATGTAGAGAACTTAAAAAAAAAAAAGGTAGTAAAAATATATATTGTATACATTTATATATGTATTTTTATATAAAACAAATTTGCCATAATTTTGGCTACTTCACACTGTAGGTCGTTTAATGGGTGCTCCTTAAATGAGATTGGCTATGTGATATATAATGAAATTCTGATAACTTTTCAATATCCCAAGATGACTAGCCAGTAAACAGACACCTGAAATTACTAGCTACACTTAAAAAATGTGGTCACCACCTTTAAGCAGGATCGTAGCGTCAAGCAGATGCTGTTGTGTCATCCTCATGGGGGTAGCATCCCAGGAATCCAGTCCGTGGTCTGTTTGATGTAGGGAGAATACAGGGCCCGCTGAGGCTGCTGAAAACCCATAAATAGCACTGGGATCTGAAACATATTTCCAGACAAAACTTGTTCTGCCTCCCAGTAAGCAGTAATTTTCTACCACCAGATTTGTGTTAGAGCAATCTGTATGAGATCCAGGTGTAGACAAATTCAAAGTTAAATGGTCATCTCACTGTGGCTTGGTTTTAAATGAAGTGAAGAATAATGCATTAGCTCATCCAAATAACGTACCTTATAAATTGAAAACACTGCTGAGAGAATCTTTTAGGGCAAGTTTTTTAACTCTCTAGCACTTAATTTAATGAAAGTGTCGAGTATCTGCAAACCATTCAGTTTTTGATGGTTTCAGAGTGGACCCTGGTTTTGGTTGCCTGATTTGCTGCATTAAGATATCCATGCTCTGTTCAGTCTTACCTTCATACAGCTTTAGTGAAGGCTGCTGCATTTAAAATATCGTACAAGGACAGAAATGAGCTCATTCCTAGGTGACAATATAATATGATATGGTGATACTTTTTTATAATAAATTCTCTTTTTTCTTGGAGAGGAAAGGAACGGTGAAGGTGTTTGCCTTCTTTCTTCTTGTCTCCTGAAAATACCATTAAGCTGTGACAGAATATATTATGGCTTCTATTTTAATTTGGAGAAGTAGTTTTTTTAATATGCATTAATTATCTTTCTTGCCTAAGAATTGGTTATCTGAAGACCTGATCCAACATCCATTGTTGTAAATGGAAAGCCTTTTCTAACTGTAAATGTAGCTGGATTGCCGTTTGCCTGTATTTGACAAGATTTTCTCATTAATGGAGTGAATCCAGGGGTTGGCTCACCATCATGCTTAACATAGTAATTTTCTTCTTTTTTGCTGTTACTGTGTCAGTTTTGAGTATCTCTCCTTTAAAAGGAAGCTTGAGATTTTAGTTTGTTTATGGAACAAATGTCAGACTTGAACCAAATTTTTCTCTTAGATGGTCAGTTCTTGTAAGTTCTGTATCAGAAATAGTAACAAAACCACCTGAAGCATCCATTCATATACTTAGAAATAGTTTATGGGGACACTGAAAGACACTGATGTTATCTCTTTAATATTGTAAGGAATAATCCTATTAAAGAAGAAACAAGGAAAACTGTTATGCCCACAAGGCAGAATTATCCAAAGCTGATTGGAGCAGCTCAGGTTACTCTACAAAGCCCAAGCTGTGTGCTGGCCTATCTTTCCATCAGGGCTTGGTGAATGAGCAATCATTTGTGGATTCTGCTCATCTCTCTTTGCGAACTTTGTTCGGTGGAATTAGATACAACTTTGACAAATTAGAAGTGCCCCTTAGCCCCACTGTCCCTGCCACAGCACAGTCTTCCAATTGTGCCTGGTTTTCTGAAGTTTGGCTGTGTTAGAGCCGTCAATGGCAGGCCTTCCAGAAGGCTACGCTTTTTAATAAGGGAATCTGTCAGCACTGGCTTCGCCAGGTCTTGCAACCTTCTCTTAATCCACAGTGCAAACTGCCCTTCCCTTTGCCTTCCCTCTGTTGTCACGTACTTGGACTCTGAAATAAATATCCCCTTTGTTTACAATGTGCCTGCAACAAAATTAACCTTTGGGATTAATTGCAACACAGAACGGGCTGTGTTTCATCTTTCCTTATAGCACAGGTTTAGGATTAAATAAAACTCAGCCACCTGCCTAACCAAGGTATCTTGCTTTTGTTGCTGCATCCCTGATCTTCCTCATAGTTTCTTAGAAGATGGTGCAGGTTACTGAACTCTCTTATTTTTCAGAAAAGTTAATGGCAATTTCAAGTAGTGACCTTCGGGACGAATAATCTGCAAATGACTTGGGGTGGAGGGAGAGTGGGATTGAGCAATGTGTCTCCCAGCTCTGGGTAAAATCCATAAGCAGAACTGGAGCAAGAGGTTTGTCATTCAGCTCAGGAAACCAGCACTGCTGAAATGAGTACCATTACTGATTTATACTACTCAGTGGTATTGAGGGAATCAGTCTGGCCCAGGGTTTTCTAATCTGTACCTTGCCTTTTTTTTTTTTCTTTCTTTCCCTCCTTGTGAAGATAAACCTATTATTCTGATGGGACTGAAAATTAGTAGCATGTCCTTTGTCACAGAACTGAAATCCACAAGTTCTTCGATCTGCCCTGCCATTTCCTGTGCCCCCGCCTTCCTGACGCGGAGGAGCTTTTGGCCCTAAAGGCATTGGAAAGCTACTTTATGGTTCTTGTCTGAACCTGTTTGCTAAGACGGGTTGTTGCAACCAGATGAGGCAATAAAACTTCAGCATCTGCTTACTGGCCCTGTAGAGACTGGCCTGAGACAAGTCCTTCAGTTCTGTATGGGCAACTGAACCCCCTGCTTGGTTATCGTAACAAATTTTTATGCATTGCCTTTGGCTCATGATATTTCCATAAACTGTCATCTGTATTCAGGTGTGATGTCCCTTGGTCATTCACTACAGGTCAAAAGATGAACTTGTTGCTCTCTTCAGAAAACATCGTCATTGGCTTCTCTCACTGCCACTGAGAATAAAGCTTCCCCATATAACCAACTGTCATCTTAGTTTAGCTTTGAAGGAAGATGAAGGTTACCTGCATTCCGCATATATCTGTGCATGTGCCTCCCTTATTTTAGATAACGCTTTGGTGTTGTTCGTTCTTAAACCCATGTGAAATAAGAGTTTTAAGCTCAAAGGTAGCTGAGTTCTCCCAATGTTGGGGAAAATAAGAAACGGAGCAGGGCAGAGACACACTGTCAGAGCCTTTATTGAAAGCATGGTTTCAGTGTGAGTTCACAAGTTATTTAACACCAGAGAATCCACACCGAAAGGCATCTCATAATACTGCTGCCAGAAAACCTTCGAACTCTTGCGTCATCTTAGACAGAGAAGTCAATCAACCACAAGAACCAAATAAGAAAGAAACCAGACTTCATTAGTTCCAGTCCTCACGGTACTATTTCTTTCATTTATGATTGTTCTGGAAGTGGAGATGGCTTCCCAGTGATGCATGTGCTCCATGCCTTCATCACCTCAGGGTTAGCGCTCAGTGCTTGGGGCTGCTCTTGCGAAGGACTTCAGCGAGTACAGCCTGTAGCAACCTTTCTCTTGAAGGTCACCTACTATTAGCCCGTAAATCTTGAGCTTTGTGCTCTGTTCTGGCTACCTGTTTATTTCAGGATATAATTCAAGGTGTTGGTTATGATCTTATTAAGTCCTTAAAGGCCTGGGACAAGGTTAGCTGAGAAAATTGCTTCTCTCTCCCACCCCCACTTCATGCTCTATCATGGGAGTTATGATCTGTTGCGTTCCTGTGATTATTCTCCTTGCAGTCAACAACACGGCTTTGTCAGTGAAGCAGAGTGTGTACCTCTGAAACATGTGTCTCTAGTGGCCTGAAAAAGTCCAGGTTTAGTGAATGCAATGTGAGGCAAACAACTTCAGTTAACATTTTGAAATTTCCTTGGCTTTTTTTCTGCAGAGGGATCCGAGGGCTCTGTTCCATGGTGGTGTACATCGTCAACTCTTGTATTTGCTGCTTCTTGCCTTGTTGTTGCCGACTGCCCCACTGTTGCGGTGTATGTTTTTGCAAAAGCATAATGGATAAAAGCTCATGCAAGTGTTAATACGTGTTGTTTTGTGATGAAACGTGGCAGATGAGATCATGCCCTATGACTGCTCATGCTGTAGCCTGGGAAACCTGGAGCAGTGAAGCCTGAGAACTGAGCTCCAGAGACAGCTGGGGCGATACTGGAAAGGTCAGGGGAGAGTGCCGGAGGATTGACGAGCTCCTCAGTGACGTGGGAGAGGCTGAGAAAGGCATGATAAAAAAATTAAAGCAGTGAGGCAGTAAGAGGTGGGTGCTGAGACTCCCTTGGAAGTTCCCTTGAGGACCTTGTTAAGAGAAAGTTCACCGCAAGTCTTAGTGAGGAGGGAAAAAAAACCACATTTTTTTGGATGGTGCAAACATTTCTTCCTATGTTAAACCTTCAAGGTCCTTTGTGTCAACCCTTGTACACTCAAGTGCATGAAGTACCAGCACAAAGTGAACTAAAAGATGCAATACTTGTTATATTTTGCTTTTTGGGGTTTTTATGCATCTTTACCTCCTCACAGCTGATCTTATTGCATCAGCAGAGCCACCTTCTGCGGCCGTTCCGCTGTTGAGCAATTTGTACCACACCTGTTTGATTTGCTTGTGTTGGGCTGCTATCAGAAAGGAAACAAATAACAATACTTCACATTTTGAAAAAGAAAGTGTTGTATCCTCCCCACTCCTTTTGTCCACAATCTGATCTTAAAGGTCTTGCTGAAGTTCTGTGTTATAGATACAGATTTCACATCACTGGGTGGTCTTGACTTGCACAACACAAGTTTTGTAATACCTAGAGCTAACAGTCGAGAGTCGGCAATAGCTTTTCAGTGTGGGGCCAGCCAGAGAATGACAGTGTTTGCAACAACTTTTGAGGTTTTAAAGTATTTGTTTTTCTTCATCATTAGAACAGAGGCAAGGGCTCCTGAGCATTTCACTGGAGGGAATTTTGTGAAAGAAGTCAGGTTTATGATTTCTTTCCTTCCCAGTGACAGAGCGGTCTAGCCCAGGCCTCAGAGATCTTCCTTTTGAAAACTTCGCTGAAATAGATATCGCTGTGGAATGTTCCCGCTTTGACCAAACCAGCATATTTTGATCAAAAAAATATTTAGCTAAGGATTGTTCCAGGCAGCTCCCCTCTGAATGACTTTGATCACTCTAGTTAACTGTTTTAATTCAAGTCAGTTTTCCACGGCAGCAAGCTGACTGTGGCGCAGATTCTGCTCCTGCTGGCAGAGCAGCCTTTTCCTTCCTTCAGAGCGACATCAAGAGCTGTCCCTTGTTACGTTCACCAGGGGAAGAATTTACTGTTCCATTATTCCATCAAATTATATAAACGAAATAGCGGTGATAATTCTAGCTCATCAATAGCAATACGTTTACTCATTATCTATGCCAGACTGAAGGTATATAATTAAACTATACAAAGGACCTTGAAGTAATGTTAGCATTTTAATACAGAGAAGTAGAAAAATTCATGGAAGGCTGAATCTTGCTTTGTGATTTTACTGAGGTCACTGCAGAGCTTGTGGCCATGTGTGATATTAGCTACACTTAGGGATATAATAATGAGCCACACTTAAGTTCAGCAAAAACCGTGGGAGATGCTGGCAATCAAACCTGCAAGCACTTGCAAAGAGGCTACTAACAACTCAAAAATGGTTCAGTGCTTAAGCAAAAACTACAGTGTTACTCCTGCTTTTCTAAATACTTTTTGCTGAAGGAGCTTTGACCCACTTTTGATGTTCATAAGATCCGTTTCAAATAACCATGAGCATTGAAGTCACACCAAATTAGAAGTTCTGTGCGATAGGTTAATGAGAAACTGGTGTGAAACTTGACTATGTTGACCAAAGGTTGCTTGGAGAGTTGGGGCTTGTTCTGATGCGAAACACAAAGTAGAAACTCAAAGGTTGCAAATCCTTGTGGATGGAGGAAGGTGTCCACACCAGGTTCAAATCAAGTTTCATATGACCGTTGTGTTGGGTCTGCAGTTGGCTCTGCCATAGGCTTTCTGGCTCTAGGGTTTTTCAAATCCAGGACTTTAATGTCCCTTAATAAGTAACTGTCTGTTCATCCCAGTGAGCTGAAACTTTGTCTGGGAGAAGACTTGGAGCAACCTGCCAAGCAACCTGATCCAGCATGGGGTTAATGCACTGCATAAACTGATCTTGGGGGCTTATGCAGAAACTCGGCAGCCAGCAGACTTTGTGCTCAGCGCTAGTTGCACGTCAGCTGCGTGATGTATTTGAAAAGGCCAACCCCAGCCATGTTCCCCTCCAAAATAAATGGGGGCACGGACACAACCAAAACCAAAAAAACCCAAACAAAAGACCTGCACAACTGAAAAAACCACCCCAAACCAAAAAAAGTTGGGTTCTTTTGTGTGCCGACCTAAGTTTATACACAGATTATGTGCAGCCTTAAGGATCAGTATTATTTTATATGGTAGATGTACTCTGTGGGAATTAAGCCTTCTCAGTTTACATGATATGAGAGCACAGTGGTGTTTCCTCAGTGCCTTTCATGATGAGACCTTCAGATTACACTGACTAGGAGCTCCAGAGGGATTTTTGGCTCAGGTGCTATCCCTGCGAGTCAGATTCTACGCAGTATTTTCCTGGTAATGATAACAGCTTAGATTATATTTAGCCTAAATTCTGGGGCCAGAGTGTTACTGTTGGTTTTGTTTGCATGGTTATTTTTAACCTGCGAAATTCTCTGGCCAGCTCTGTAACAGCTGTATGGAAGCAAGGTATCTCAGACAAGTGCTGCTGCAAAAGATCACTGAATGTCCAGGCACTGCTTTAACCACCAAAAGAAATGCAGTGTGCACCTAACCAAATGGAATCTGTGGTTGAATATTCAGAGATATGGCTGTTTCAGGTAGCCAAGGTGTCCCCAGACCTGCTGGCTTGTCTCTCTGCTGTCCCTCTCCACCACCCAGTGCCTTGTTCTGAATTGTCTCAGGAAACGAATACAGCCTTTAAAAACATTATTTGTAAACTGGACAATTTCTCATGAATCTACAGCATAAGGGAGAGTGGGCTTATTATACTTGCCATAGCGTGGTGGTGGGGAGAGAGCGCAGTATGGCTCCAGTTGTTGTACTGTGTCCTTTATACAGCTGTTCCTTCTTGGGGTACAATTCTCAATCTACAGTTGCTTTTCCTCTTATTTCCTTCCATTTTGTGTGTTTTTGCAATTCAGATAAACTGCTGAAAATGATTCTTCTCTCCCTAAAACACAAAGTAGTCCAGCAATAAGCAAGATGCAGGGATTGTGTAAAACCGAGAGCTTTGGCTCCGCACAAGGAAGGAGATGAGCATTTGCTCATGGAAGAGGCATCCATCTTGCCATGACTGGCTTGCATGTTCAATGTTTGCCTTGCTCAAATGGGTTTCTCTGGGTGGCAAAGTGCTTCTGTGAGCCAAGGACCAGGCGGTGCGGGATGGGGCAAATGCAGGAGTGGTGAGCACTGCCCCACAGAAAGGACTGATGATTAGGTTTGTGTTTTGAGAAGTCAGGGAAAGTCTCAGTACTGATCTCTCTGCCTTTGAACTTTTGATTGTACTTCAGCTAGGAAAAAAAGATGTCCTACTGCTCCATATGTGGTTTTTTTCTAGCTGGCATTTATAATATACTAAATATGCTGAGCTGGACATTATGAGACATTATATGGACATATATACTACCCGAGAATGTGGTCGCTTCTCTCGTTTTATGCTCTGTGCTTCTGAGGTCTCTGATTCCCTAGATTAGGAATACTACAAATGCAACAGGAGGCCTACTCAGTCTCATCTGCGCAATTTTCTCGCTCTTTCTGTGCCACTGAGCTTCTACCCCATCTGCAAGTAGAAGCAGGAAGAACTATGGTACTTGGAAGAAATACTACGTGACAGATCAGTGCCTTTCTTGAATCAAAGTTGCTTACAAATTGCTGATTGCCTTTGAATATCTTTGCATGTTGAATTTTAAAGAACAGCTCACCATATGGGCACTATGAGTTGAACTGCCATGTTGCAGAAAACTCTGGTGAACATATTGGGGAAAACAGAAGCACTCAGTCTTTGAAGATTTTATTTTTTTTTTTTTTTTTTTTTTTTTGCGGGGGTCAAGGGACACAAGTTTCATCTGAATCTACTGTGCTTAGTATTTTCCTTGTTCACCCTCTGTAGTTATGCAGCCTCGGAACAAATATGGGATATTGCATTTCTGGCCAAGCACCACTGTTCAGATGTGATCTGAGATGGCATATCTGCAAATACCTGCACTTCTGACTTCCCTACAGCTGCTCGTCAGGTTGGGTTATACCATATGCCATAGCAGAAGGGTCTCATCTCTGTGCTGGAGATGCTAAGACAATCACATAGTTTTTGCTACCACTTTTGACTGATGATAGAGCTGTCTTGGACAGAACATACCATTGCTGGTACCTGAGTTGATATATTTAGAGTATGTTCTGGTATGTCTGTGTAGCACCACACTGTGCCACAAAAAAGAGCTTAAAATATTAGTTTTGCAACATCTGGCTGTACAGTTGCCACTCTAAGTTATTTCCCCAGATGCAAAAAGTGGCAGCAGTCCAAGAAAGATCCAGTTTACTTTAACAGGCTCGTGAAATCCTTCTGTACTCTACTTTTCAACAGTCTCAGTGCATCTTTCAGCCATTTGTGAGTTTTAGCTTCAAAACACTCCTGTGAAGTACAAGCCCTGTTTGCTAAATGGAGAATCGAGGCATGGGGCACAACAACATGAAACCTGCAGGTAGGCACAGACATGGCTGAACTCTCTTTGTTCTCGGTCCTGGATAGCCGGTGGGTTTCTGTGCCTTGCCATATAGCCAAGCTCTAAGAACACACAGAATACAATAACGTGACTCAAATCCCAGTGCCCAGTCAGGCCTTCTCTGCCAGACCATACTGCCTGCAGATCTTACGGCAAACGTATCTTAAAACTTCATTCAGAAGCCGTGCTCCTTCATTAGGAGTTAAAGTCCTGTAATTTCTGCAGCTTTCCTTGCAGTCGTGCTTGTGTTCTCAAACCCCTGCAGAAAGCGGCTCAGGATTTCCCACCTTCCCAGCGCTCCTGGACGAGGCTTTCCTTCCGCACATGGGTTACAAGTGATCGTGGGTGTAGTAACTCATCCTTCTGAATTGCCTCGGTGACAGCAAGAACTAGCGATGACAGCCTGATTTAAAGTTGTCTGTAATATAATGAGCATAACCATAAGTAGAGGGGAATTAGCCAATTACTGTTGCTTAGGGATTGCTTTGTGAGGTTACTCCAAATTAATTGTTTGGGAGCTGAATTAGCGTCAGATGCCACCAAGGGACAAGTGGTTAATTGTAGTAAGTTTTTGTATTATGCCACTCCCTAACAATAAGGCTGTTCTTGGGAACAGGGCACTTTATATGTCACAAGAAGGTGTCCATTATAAATAGAGGTTGGAATAAACTCAAGCTCTGGTAGTTTATTATTAGAGGTAGCGCGGAGAGGGAACTGGAGACATTTCAGTATGTTTAACAGATGCTTATCAATCGCTGCAATGGAAAGTGTTGTGAAAACTTTTAAAGGAGGGAGAGCGTCCTCCCTCCACCCCCACCCTTTGAAGGCTCTCTGTGTGTGTGTACATAAACCCAAAACACACAAATGTCCCAGTTGACGTGTTGTGTTGTGACAAGTCATCTCAGATTGTGTCAATCATATTGCCTTATGCTATATTAAGTGACATACTGTAATGTGATTGATACAACGTGAAATGACATATCATTGTGCAAAATATCATCTGGAAAATTTAGGGAACTACTGAGGAGCGGAAGCTGATCTTAGACTGTGGCCTTTCAAGTTTTGAGGCAGGAAAACTGAAGTAGTGAAAGAAACTCCCTGGAATCAGACCTGCTGCTGCCATTGAGAATAAGGTCAAGTGTGCTCTACTACCTGAATCTTTTCATGGGTAATTAGTGGGTCATTTTTAAAAAATGCTCTCATTCCTTGGGGACTGATGAGTATCTGTGGGCCTGAATTGAATTTCTCTGAACCACTTGGCACATCATTAATCATTAGTGTATCTGCACCATACAAACAGGGCTGCAAGCTAAATGCAACCAGTTTCAGTTCAGGAGGGGAAAAAAAAATAAACCCTTTCAAAACAAAACCATAACAGACTGTGCTCCCTTTCTCCATCTGGATTCTACTTTCCTCCCACCCCCTCTCTTTTTCTTTTTTTAAAGAGTGAATGAAATATCAAATACTGAGATGTCTCTAGACCCCATCACAATGTCCAGTAGGGTCTGGAGTGTCCTATTGCGACACCTCTGAAACGCAGCGGGGTCACCACTATGTGCTGTGGAGCAGCTTGTCCTCAGCAGCACGGTGCAGGGCTTCCTGATCAGTGGGCACCTCCGTGGGTGGGTGCCCGGCTCGGAGCTGGTGGGTGAACACAGCCTGAGAGCTTCCTTCCCCGTAAGCTCCATGGCATGGCCCCTTGCTTGTACCACCTGCAGGCACCTGAGCAAACGAACCTTGAGAACATACGTTGGTAGTATTGTGTTATACTGACTGCTGGAGCCGGTACTGAAGAAAAAACTTCCTGGAAATGGGAATTTCTCTGAAATGAGAGCATTAAAGTGAACAGGAACTTTTGAATTAGGTCGGTTTCACCAGTGAATGCTTGCTAGTGGGATTTAGGGGTTGCTTTCTTACTCTCCCTGGGAAAAATGGACAGGGAACAAAAGTTTAAACTTAACTTGGTGCTGCCAGCAGGGAATAAAAGGTAGAATAAACCCAAGCATTTTGAACATGAAGACCATAGTCTACTCTAGATTTCAACAAAAAATCATTATCTATCTTTTTATCATACTAGAAAATACAATAAAGTGGACAATAATTAAGTGCTTATAAGGTCAGTTGTTCAGTAAGTTTTTTTATTTTAACAGCCTCTCATCCCTTTCCTTTTAGTGGAGGAGACTAAGGTTTTTCCCTGATGGGGAGATAATAGCGATAAGCTGTCCTTTCCAGAGACAGGCGGGTTGTGTTGGAGCTATTATTGTTGCTGCTGTCTCAGAGCCTAATTCCCCCTCTGCCTTGAGGACAGGACAAGAAAAAAAACACACAAAGACAAAGAAGGACAGTGAGGTCGGGGGAGCTACTTCTCTGTTTGATGCTGACTCTTACCTACAACTTAGCAAGCCTAGCAAAGTCTTAGCAAGTCTTAGCAAGCCTAGCAAAGCTGCTTTTAAACCAGAGAGAAAAGAATAGAAATCAAAATTAAAATTAAAAAAAAAGGGGGGGTGGGGGAGAAGAGAAAGAAGCATAAGGCAATTCCAGGGGGTGCTTTCATCTGCCATTACAGATATCCAGGGTTTAGCCAGCATCAAGAGAAGTGCTGGAACCATCTCTCCGGGACAGATAAAGCCTAGCAGTGTCATGGGGAAAATCCCCCCAGTTCTCAGTGTAGCTATTTGAAGAAAGTGTGAAAATACTAATATTTGTTTTGCTTGTGGTTTGTGTTAACTGGTAGAAGCAACTAGAATAAACAGGTTGAAATGAGTCTTGTTAATCCCAGTAACGTAGGATGTATCTGACTGGCCCAGGCCAGATTTGTTTTGTCATCATGCCATGCAGTCACAAAGCTAGATGCGCCAAGTACAGAGAAGCAAGGCATTTAAGCTCAGCAGTGCTTTAAATGGCCATCTCTACAGCTCCTGGCATGTCTCTAGCCAACTCTGAGCACAGAAAGAGTAAATTGGGTCCTTCCGTGCCATCGTTATAGGCTTGTTGCAAAGAGATATGGTCTTTGGGCATAGCTGTGTGGACAAAATTAAATGTTAGTTGAACTTGTTTGCGTGCTTGCCGGTTTCTGAGGCAAGTCGCCCAAGCCCGCTGTTAGTCCTCGTGTGACTGCTCTTGGTGCAGGTCAGATGCGCCTGGAGGGTACGGGCTTGAGGTGTGGGTGTTGCAGAGCCAGAATAGCAGTGTGAGGGGCTGAAAAATGTTTATCTAGAGCTTATAAAGAGCTTTTTCAGCTTGGAGTCAGCCTGGAAACATTCATCAGGACAATTCTGCTGCTTCCTGGTTCAAACTGGGTAAGAACTACGCTTTTCCTAAGGTGTATCACTACTGCTTTTCCTGCAAGGCAGAAAATGTTTACAGGGTTAGTGCATAGTCAAGGGTTACAAGAATAACCAAAATCAGATTTGCAAACAGATTTGTAAACAGATGACTTTGGTTCCTTGCCAATATTTGGCTTTGTTCAACACCAGTTACCATGTAGCTGGATACTCCTAAAAATATTTGCAAGTCCAAACAGTTTCACAGTCTTTAATTGGAACTTCATTACTAATTCAATACTGACCATTATCATTCCCCTGTTAAAGGCAAAAAGGAAAAAAAAAAAAAGAATCAGTCATCTGGTGAAGGAGTGGGAAGTATGCTGTATAAGCAGTCCTACGGCTGGGATTGTTACTGCCAATAGGCAAAATGGAGCCTGGGAAGACTACGTGGATAATTCATGAACTTAGGGACTTAAATATACAGCCAGTTTAGTTAAATAAATCCAATTTCACCAGAGATAATAAAACCAAAGAAAACCCCAAAGCAGGCTAATTTTTTCCTTAACCCACACTCGAAGAAAGAGGAAGGGGCAGGGGAATAAAGAGGTGCCACACCCATGTGAATTTGGGAGTGAGGGTAGTCTGTCTTATTTTATCCAAATCTCTTCTGAATTAACAGTTGCTGTTCTGTAAAAGGTTAACACCCGGCCGGTCAAAGCACAGCACAGTGTTTGCCTTGATGTGTCGTGTGGTAACGCTGAATGTGGAAATTCATTAGTCGTTCATAAGAAAAGGGGAATGGGTGAGAGAGGATACAGGGCACCTCACCGAGCCGCAACTGCGGAGCGCCACAGCCAATTTCACAGCTGCTCTAACCTGGCAAACCCCAGCGAGCGGTAATGCAGTATTTTAGAAATGTGGCCTTGGCTTCTTTTTGTTTTCCTCGTGCACGATATCTAGTGCTTTGTAGTAGCTATCCCTATTTGCTCAGTAATCAGACACCCACATTAACTAATTTAATAAATGGCTATAGTCTTCCGTGATTTTTTTTTTTCTTCTCTGTATGTCAGTACTCTTTTTCTGAATGGAGTTCAATTATTATTATAGCATATATTACTTTGGATCATTTTACTGCACAATCAATACACATATCTGTATAATAAATATTGACGTTACTTTAATGTTCTACAACATTCAGTATGTCAAGACTATTTCAGTCAGAAGCCACCCATTAGTGCTTGTTTCTAACATTTCCTGTCCATTCAATGTGAAAAAATTTGCTGCTCAAGCTTGTCTTCTGCCCCGGTTTCAAGAGATAAATGGAGGTAAGCACAGCGCCCTCGGATTAATGCGCTGGGCAGGATGAATCGGACTCCTGTCCTCTAACTCTTGCATGTGTCACTTGGTCTCATATGTACTTTCTGTTTCCCCTTCCAACCATTTTTTAGCTCATCTGTTAGAATTGATGGGTACTTGGGACCATCTCTTGAAGCGTATTTCTACAGAGCACAGCGCAACAGGGCTCCGATTTCACTTATAACTCACCTAACGATGCTAATACATGGGCTGCTGTGGGAACAGTGATCGATGCATGTTAGAAGGAGCAACACCACACACAGGCCCTTGAAAGATGAGAGGTGGGAACAGCACAGTTTTGTTAGTTCTCTCCAGGGATGTCTTCAAGAGAAAAGGAACTAGGGGAGAGATGTACCATAAACCAGTGTTAGACGTTATACTACCAGCAGCAGAAACTATCAATTATGAGAAAAATACAGCATCTTTTCCAGTAATCAGAGGCAGATTTTCTCTTGTGTTATTCACATGCAACTGTAGAGATTTCAGTGGGCGCTGGCGGTGGTATCTGGCTCAGCATGTTCAGTGAAACACATATGGCTAATCATTCAAGTCTGAAAACAGTGGATCACGATTCTGTCTGTGTTGTGAAAGGCATGGCAAGAGTACTTGATGACTGCATTCAAGTTGAAAAAAATTGCCACTTTTGGTGTTTCCCATCTGGGAGAATGTTGCCTTATTTGCCACCAAGTCGTCATAATATCTGTCAGGCATATGTGCCATGTTAACACAAACACGTACGTGTATCTGCATATGTATAATGAAACAGCTACGTTCCACCTTCTCTATTGTACAGTATGGCAGCACGTCAGTAACGAGTATGAAAAATCACAATGTGTTTACGTACAAACACACGTATATTTCTGTCTATGAAAGGAAAAAGCCGTTCAGATTGCGTGAGCTTCTAGGTTGCCTGTTCCTGACTCCCTCCTCCCTCTGCGAATTGAAGTAGTTGTGATGATGTTAGGGAGCTATCGACAGCAAGGGACTAAACGCAACCCAGAGTCACCGAGTTGAAACTGGAGTTGAAAGACAAGTGTGTTTAAAACTACTACGACATCACTGCCACCTTGGAAATACTGTGCCCAGGGGGCTGCTGGAGGAAACGCTGCAGTAATGCGCTGGCACTGGAAGCCAAAGGGAAATTTCTTGTTGAGTTGAGGACTTTGCGTCTAGCAATCCTACTGGCATGGTTTTCCAAGTCTTTCCCGTCCTGTGCCAATGCTTAAGGTGCAACGTGTCCTGCACAATTGTCCTTCTACCATTGATCAGAGTTGTTGGGTTTTTGTTGCTCATAGCTTTGAATTGTCACAATTTTTACGTAGGCCATATTTAACTGTGAAGCTGATGTCTGTATCGGAGTGAATCCTGTTTTGTACGATTATCATTCATTTTCCATATACTTGTCATGCACAAAATACCAGTTAACTACTAATTAGTTGTTACTATTGATGAAAAAGATTGCTAATAAGTTTTAGGGGGTGGGAAGGAGTTATTAGTAATGTCTGTAGTAAGGCAGTTGGCACTGGAGACAAGAAACCAATAATTATGTCAGTTTTTCAGAGCTGAAATCTCTCATTTTGTTGTATCCTATTTATGATAACATTACTTGAAACATTGCATGGGGAGAGCAGCTACCCAAAACAGTTCCAGTTAGATCAGATGAGTTCAAATGAATGTGCGTTTGCGTCTCCATGTCCCTTATAAAACCCACGCTCTGTTCTTTTAATAGGGCTTGGATGAAAGACTCCAAAGGTTGCTGGAGATTCCGAGTTAACCAGGAAATGCCTCTTAAAGCACCTTGTTGATCTCCTCCCTTGATCTGACATTCAGCTCACAGCATCTGTCTCTGGCCTCCACTCTTGTGCTTAGCTAACTTTATTTGGCATTTTCACCGCCCCCGGCTTTTGTGATATCTAGTTCAAAGCCTTATTACAGCACTTATTGCTGGGCTGGCGTTACCTTTTGCCCAAGTGACAAGCTGATAGGGGCCCTAGCAAAGACAATGTCAGGAAGTGCATTTATTCAGTGTGCCATGGAGAAGCCCCAGGTCCCTCTTTTTTTTTTTCCCTTCTTTTAATTTTGTGCCGCACCACTCCAAGGATGTTCAGGTTATTCTCTGCTCCCAGAGGGACATTTTAAACTCAGTCCTCTTGAGTTGTGGCATTATCTGTTTGGTTTTTTTTCTAGGCAATGCTGATCCAGTACTTCCTTTTTACCAAACTTTGCCAACGTTAGTGCTCAGAGTCTGGGAAAGTATTTCTGTTTTTCAAAGGCAAATGAAATCCCATGGACTATTTCTTCCTTCCTAAAAGCAAAGGCCGGCACAGTTAATGTCGCTTCTCAGCACCAGAGAAAGTGCTGACCCAGCTAGGGGCACTGGGATTCAAAGCTGGGTCCTCAAGAGCAGATGGTTTAACAGGCTAGCCCATTAATCAACTCAGCTTCCCCAAGCAGTATGTTGTACTTTTAATTTTATTTTATTTTTTTTTTTTAGTGATCAAGTGCTGGGTAAAAGAAATGTAACTTGGTTTTGGTTTTTTGTTGTTTTTTTTTTCCCCAAGAGATGGTATCCACCATGCACATGCCATTATATTTCTGTTATTTACACTTACTGAACTAAAATGCAATAGATGTTTATAAGCGATTACAACGAAATTCTTCAGTAAATATGCCAAATGAATCCCATACATCTTCAAATGCTTTGAATGCTTCTCAGTGTGAAAACAGAATTTGTTTCAGGTGGACAGAATAATCCGGTCCTGGGATTTACTGGTAGTTGCCAGATGTAAAAAAAAAAAAAAAAGAAGAAGTCAGCTAACAAAATCTTTAGCACAGTCAGACAGGTAGAGGACTCCCAGAGCCTCTTAATACACATAACCTAAAATGAATTACTTTCATTCCTGGTTAAGCCCCTGAATACTTGTATAAATGCTTGAAAAGGAATGAAAAGATATCGAAGGAACAGAACATTTCTGTTGCTCCCTGTGAAGGATCTGTAA